>NC_091780.1:11870081-12067581 GCF_029378745.1 Bos indicus
GTTGGGAAGATCCCCTGGAGAAGGAAAAGGCTACCCACTCCATTATTCTGGCCTGGAGAATTCCATGGACTGTATGGGGTCCCAAAGAGTTGGACACTACTGAGCGGCTTTCACTTTCCCTTTTCTTCAGCAGTAAAGAATCTGCCTGGAATGCAGCAGAAAACAGAAGACACGGGTTTGATCTCTGGGTCGGGAAGATCCCCTGGAGGAAGGCATGGTAACCCACTCCAATATTCTTGCGTGGAGAATTTCATAGACAGGGGAGCCTGGTAGTCCAAAGGGTTGGACACTGCAAAGAGTTGGACACTGAAGCAACTGAGCATGCACACATATCTATGTATGGATACATATATTCACTATATATAATATATATCCTATTTTTAATCTTTTTACAACACTCTAACCACAATAATTAGAAATGCATTAGGTTTTTATCAAAATGTTTTCACATGGAGCATACTCACTGTACCTGCACTTTGAATCAAAGAGAGAAGGCTGACTGAAACTCTAGAATACATGAGTATAATTCAAAAACACTCTTGACAACTTGGAGAAACAGTCAGAAACAAGCAGAACTAGGTCTTCTGAGTGCAGTTCCACATACCATAGAAGAAACAGCAATGAACAGTACAGACACAGAATCTAGGTCTCATAGTTGCCAACAAGCTGATCATGAATCAGAAACGTGAACCGGGAGAAGCTGGTGGATTCATGAGAAGTTACTACACCCTGGCCAGCTCCTAGAGGAGACTGTATTTAGCCTTGTGCTTGTGCTATGCTTAGTCAGTCAGTCGTGTCCTACTCTTTGTGATCCCATGGAATATATAGCCCGCTAGGCTCCTCTGTCTGTGGGGATTCTCCAGGCAAGAATACTGGTGTGTGTTGCTATGCCCTCCTTCAGGAGATCTTCCCAACCCAGGGATTGAACCCAGATCTTCTGCATTGCAGGCAGATTCTTTACTGACTGAGCCACCAGGGGAGTCCTAGACAACCTTAACTTGCTTCAGAGTGGGATGGTTCAAGTTTGCTTATGAAGAGTCAAGGAAGTGTGACTTTTTTTAATTTAAAGGAAAAGAAAAATATGGCAAAAATTTAATGTGTTCACACAGGGAGCTGATAGTCCTCAAAAGAAATTACTAAATATTTGCATAGATTCTCTCCCAAATGTCTCTAAAAGACAAGAGTTTTGTTAATAGCAACTCAGGTTTTTTTTTGAGGCATTGTCAAAATTGAGGGGCATAGCATCTCACATTTGTGGTGTTCCCTACAGCAAAGCTAACATTGTTCATAAATGGCTCTGAGTGCTGGAAACCAGACACACTAGGGGAAGGGGAAATAAAGAAATGAAGGGGAAAATCCCAAGATGGAGGAAAAAAAAGAAAAAGAAGAGGTTAAGTTTATTTGTGGATAGTCAGCTAGTAGACACTGGTGTTGAAGGGAATGCAGGGATCTTGGTTTATTTGACCCAGACTTGTCAGTGGGGTGTAATAATAACAGTAATGGTAATAATAATAATAGGAAGAAGAGGGAGGAGGAGAGAGGAGAAAGGGGAAGAGGGGAAGAAGAAGGAGGAAGGGAAGAAATATTCATAGACGTGCTAAAAGTTTCTTGGTCATTAGCAATCATTGATATCCATTTTGACACAAGATAACCGTGTCTAGGAAAAGGCTTAATTAACTTACTAACCCACTCTCTCTAGGACTTCCCAGGTGGCACAGTGGCAAAGAATCCACCTACTAATGCAAGAGACACAGGCTTGATCCCTGGGTAGGGAAGATCCCCTGGAGTGGGAAATGGCAACTCACTCCAGTATTCTTACCTGGAAAACTCCATGGACAGAGGAATCTAGCAGGCTATGCAGAGAGTCAGAAAAGACTGAGGGACTGAGCACACATGCACCATTATCTCTAGGGATTTTTGACAAGCATTTGATCACTTCCCTGTTAACGACAGAAGTATTGAGAGAATTCTCTACATGTAGGCAAATCACTGAACCATTGCAAGGTTTATTATTTCCAAGTCTGTGTCTGTTGGAAGTGGTGGCTAGAGCCTCAATAATTACAGAAGTACTTGGAGCTGGTGAGGCCAGTGTTTGAGGACAGTCATTGCTTTGAGCACGTTGTGAGCATATATGTGTGGACTGGCTATGGAGCTGGCTGGACTCAGTGAACACTGAAACTGCAGGGCTTGTCTGGGAACCCAAAACTCCCCTACTTGAAGTCACAGCATCCTAGCACATGAACAAGACCCCATACCCCATCCCCATCCCCAATAGATTGTAACCTTATGCTGGGGTATACTCAGTGTTCCTGGGCTGGCCACCTGATGTGAAGAGCTGACTCATTTGAAAAGACCTTGATGCTGGGAAAGATTGAAGGCAGGAGGAGAAGGCGATGACAGAGGATCAGATGGTTCAATGGCATCACTGACTCAATGGAGATGAGTTTGAGTAAACTCCAGGAGTTGGTGGTGGACAGGGAGGCGTGGTGTGCTGTGGTCCATGGGGTCATAAAGAGTCAGACATGACTGAGCAACTGAACTGAACTGAACTGAACCTGGGCTTTCCTGGTGGCAAAGTGTCTGCCTATAATGCAGGAGACCTGGGTCAATCCCTGGATCAGGAAGATCTCCTGGAGAAGGAAATGGCAACCCACTCTAGTATTCTTGCCTGGAAAATCCCATGGACAGAGGAGCATGGTAGGCTGCAGTCCATGCGGTCGCAAAGAGTTGGACATGACTGAGTGACTTCACTTTCTCTCACCTTCATACTCAATGTTTGGAGGGTACCCTGATGATCTGCTCCTTGAATGAACCTTCCTGTGGCCAGAACAGTGGTGAGCACTTGTCCCAACCCTCTCCAATCCTTCATCAGGCTACACTGGGGAACGGACCCACTCTGGTCATAGCTCAGGAAACTGGCTCTGTGTGTGCGTGGGGGTGGGAGGGTGCAGGTGTATGTATGTGTGAGAGAGGAAGAGGTTTGGGGGAGGGGAGAGAGAAATGGTATAGTAACCTTTCCAGAGAATTGTAAAGGTATTTTTATATTTACATAAATATTGCAGAATTGCCCTAAGTAAACGGCACTCTGATATTATCCCCCTTTTTGAACCATGAATGCTACCCTAACAGCTCAGACTGTAAAGAATCTGCCTGCAGGAGACCCAGGTTTGATCCCTGGGTCAGAAAGATTCCCTAGAGAAGAGAATGGCAACCCACTCCAGTATACTTGTCTGAAGAATTCCATGGACAGAGGAGCCCGGCGGGCTACAGTCCATGCAGTTGCAGAGTCGGACAGGGCTGAGTGGCTAATGCTTGACTTGCACTGTTTCCAATAGTACTCATAGTAGTTCAAGGCTGCCTCTTATCAGCATTTGGAAGCCAGTTTATAGCCTCATTACTGGAAGTCATTGCTTTCCTTTACATACAATAGTAGTATTATGTGTAGTATATCATATATATTGTATGTATATTGTTCATATGTATACATATGTGTGCTGTATACATATACAACATATAACATACATTTTTCATATTATGCCAAATGCATATTATATCTATAAATATATATGTATGTATATATTTTATTCAAGAAAATGAAGTAGATTATATCAATTCTAACTCCCCAAAAACTGCCTTTCTAGGAATTGTTATCTCCATTGGTCTCTGTATTAACAGACAAACCCTCTACACAGTCATTATTAGGGAGAACATGTGCCGTTAAAATTATATATTTGAGAAACTGGTAAAGAAGTTTGAACATATCATAGTTCAGTACAGTTCAGTTCAGTCACTCAGTTGTGTCCGACTCTTTGCAACGCCATGAACCGCAGCACGCCAGGCCTCCCTGTCCATCACCAACTCCCGGAGTCCACCCAAACTCATGTCCATCTAGTCGGCGAAACCATCCAACGATCTCATCCTCTGTCATCCCCTTCTCCTCCTGCCCTCAATCTTTACCAGTATCATAAGGTGACAACATAATGGAGTAAAATAGACTCCAACATCTCTTTACTCCCATTGCTTTCGCCTTTATTCATGGATAATTGCTGATGTAACTCATTGTTTGAAAGGTTTTAAAAACATTTTAGAAAGCATTTTGTTCTTGAGAAGTTCATTTGGAAATCTACAATGCCATCACAAATTTAGTGAAAACACCCTTTGCAAATATGTTTATATTGATGCTATTTGCAACCTGGCAGGATAATGTCAGTTCTGCAAATGGCCAGTGGAAGTGGGTTGTGATGATTTTCTTCATCTTGCTAAACTTCCTCCTCTCTCAGAGTGTAGGTATGATCAGAGCTGGGGGTGGTATTATCCTGCTATGTAATCTACATGGGTCCCCAACCCAAGTAAAAACAGGGCATTTGCTATGTGAACTTATCATCAAAACAAGACTCCTTCTGATGATTGCTACTTGAATCCCTTCCCATAGACATTTGGAGTTGCCACTGTTCTACAAACCCATCAACAACTTCTGATGTTAAGAGAGTCACAGTTGCTGTACAAAATTAAAAGGACACCAGGACATTTACTAAATTTTCTAACACTTCTCCTCCCAATATCAAAAGAACACATTTGCAATGATCCCTTCCCTGAATTTCCCTTTACCCTCAAACTCAACCTGACACAGCAGCTTTTTACTATCAGTTTATCCTTCCCCCCAAAATAACCCAATCTGTGTCCTTCCTTTGAATTAAGGAGCTATCTTCAAAAAGTATTGCTGACTGTCAATGTTGTTGAGGGAACAGTATACTTTAGTGGAAATGAAATAGGGGGAAAGGGAGCAGGCTAGTATCTTTAAAGAAAGACTTAGCTATAGAGGATAAAACATAGTTGGTTAAAACTGATTAAGCCCAAGATGGCAGAAGATTGGACTCCCAGTCGACCTTGAGCCTCATTATGGGCTCATTGTAATGCTTTAGCTAAACCGTTCATGTACAGGCACAATGACAGTTCTCAAGCCAACCATGAAAGTCCAGAAAGTGGGTGGTGGCCCAGTTCTTGGAAATCCCTACCCCTTCTCTAAAATAGTTGGGATAATCCTCCCACTCAGTAAAGTGAAAGTGGTGGTCTTTCACTCCTGTCTGACTCTTGGTGACCACGTGGACTGTAGCCCTCCAGGGTCCTCTGTCCATGGGATTCTCCAGCCAAGAATACTGGAGTGGGTAGCCATTCTCTTCCCCAGGGGATCTTCCCAAGCCAGGGATCAAACCTGGGTCTCCTGTACTGCATTCGATTCTTGACTGTCTGAGCCACCAGGGAAGCCCCACTTACTAGCCTATGAAGTTACCCAGCCTATAAAAACTAGCCCCCGACCCCGCCACATTTTTAGGCCTTTTGCTTTCTGAAATGGCCCACCTTCTGTCTGTGGAGTATGTTTCTTCCCTGGCCACTCTCACTTTGCAATTCATCCTTTGCGACAGACTGCAATCTGTCTATGGTCTGTGTATCTCTAAATAAATCCACTTCTTACTTATCCCTTTTTACCTCACTGAATTTTTTAATGCAATGTGACATAAAGAGCCTGAGCTTCATTAAGTCCTGAGACCAGGTATGTGATTTCATTTTAAAGACAGTGGGTTCAAGTCCCAATGTGAGTTGTGTGGTTTTTGCAGAAGCATGAACAATTGAAATGATTCAAATGCTGATTCTAATACTATTTGCTGAGTGAATTTATAGAATTAGCTTGATCTCCCCAGTGTTCAGATTCTTTAACCAAAATGTAGATGTGATAGCAGTAAATGAGCTAACCTTGTAAATTATAAAGTTACATATACATTTCATTATTATGTATTAATTTACATGTAACATCAAATAAAATAGTATTATGCTATTTTGTGTAATCAAAAACCTAAGGAAATGGAGAAGGCTAGGATTTTTTTTTTTTTTTTTTTGAGATATTACACAGAGAAAGAGGAAGGCAGAACCAACTGGAGCACTCCAGGTTAAGTTGTGGACAACTGAGATGTATGTGATCCAAGGCCACCTTAAACTCAGAGAAGAGACAAAGTAGATAGAAATGGAAAGGCAAAAGAAAGATTGGATGCTTCTCAACTGGTCTAGCACCAAGCTTACTTACACTCCTAAATTATCCTGCTCTAAGGATTGCTGTATAGGGGGTCATTGTTCCTTGATGGTCAAAGTTTAGTGTTCTCTGCACCCAAGGTGAATCAGCTCCATTAGGGAAAAGTGATCAGAAATCATTTTATTTGCTATATGTTTACCTCTGTTACTCCTAGAAGAAAGCCTTAGTGAACAAGAATTCTTCTAGTATGGTTTATGGCCTTTAATCAGAACAGCAGTTTGAAACGGAAACAGATAGTTTCAGACTGAAATGCAAATCAGATTCCTGAACATACCCACATATATTCACTACTATTTTCATCATTGATTAACCAGCCACATGACCTTTTCAGTAAGAGAAATAATTGGCAGTTTTAGCAAACAAAAAATTGATCCCATTACTCAGGATGAGAATTTTCCACCTTTTTCAAAAGAGATGCTTATTAAAGAGGTCAGTTCCTTCTTTTTTTTCCCCCCCTTTCAGGGTCATGCATATGTAAGTAAGCATGGCTATTATGTGCCATCTATGAGAATGGACGGGTGAGCCATAAACACAAACATTCAGATGCAGCCGGGTCTCCGGCGTCCTGTTCTCCAATTACAGTAATGTTGATGACATATCTAGTTTAATGCACATGGCGTTAAAGTAGTCCCCCTTTTTCTAGGAAAATCTAATTACACCAAACCCAAGCACTCAATCAAACCTGTTATTCTGTGGCTAAACAGCCTGGCGTTAATGCAATTTGAGGAGATCCAGGCCGTGACTGGAAACGTCATGTATTAACAATATCTAATGGGGGCTCCCGTAGGTAAATGAATATGCTAACAAGCAAGATCACTGCTAAATCTAATATCTTTAAGCTGTTTAATTCCAAACAGTCCCTTAATAAATCAATTGACCGGGAGAGCTGATGCCCCTATCAATTATTCAAGAGGGCAAATAAATATTTCAGATGATTTGATAGGAAGGCTAGTCCTGGTCTTATAGAAAGCTTTGCGTTTCATTAGCCTCTTGCTAAAAGTTTTATAATGAACAGAACACAGGTGGCATCCCCACTGCAGAAATGGGAATGGGAGAAGCAGGAGATGGGAGATCAAGACTTCCTCACTGCTGCACTACTCCATTATCCAGACTTTTCTTCTGTAATGTGAAAATTGGAGTCAAGTCCCCCAAAGCATTATCATTCTCTGCAATCACAAAGGAAATTAAAATGATCAAAAGTATGTCATATTGCAAGGGTCTTAATTGTAATTCCTATTGGAAATGCAATTATCAGATACCAATATCATGGGTATAATTTATGCAGTTCCACATCCAAATAGCCCTTCACCAAATATTTAATATTATCAATTCCATTTTCCAGAAGAAAAAACTGAGTTCCCCTAGTCATAAAGTGCTGAATAGGTCACCTATGTTTGAAAGCAGGCACTTTTTTTTTCAGCTTTAGAGATCATTATTCATATTGAAAGCATACATTCCTGTTTAACTTGATGTCTGTCTTTTGAATAATCTATTCCAGCTTCTGATCCTTTTTTACCAGAAAAAAAAAAGAAAGAAAAGAAAACTACATTAAAGTGATTAACATCATTTTCCCTTAACGTGCATGTGAATATATGTGCACTTAAAATGAACTTGTTAGAGAAAAATTAGAGGGAAAAAAATGAATGAAGTCAAGTTACCAAGCTCTGGGATATTGCACAGGAAGAGGGTCCCCTATAACTTCTTATTTTATATTGTGGGTGTAGTAACCTAGATTCTACTGGAAATGTTTGAAAACTGCTGATGTCTTATTCCCATATTATCTGTGAAAGGGAAGAATTTTTTTCTATTTTTCCTTAAGCATTGGAATTGATCAAACAACATTTGATCAAATTTTGTGTGTGTGGGCCATGAAACTAAAATTGCGTGTCATTTCTTAACAGCATTTTACAGTTTACAAATGTAAAATCTCAGTTAAATTACTATAAGCATTATTGTTATGAGAAGTACTGTAAAGTAGAAAAAGAATTTAGATCACCTGAAAAATAAAACTTAATTGTCAGAAGGTTTGAACATAAAAACATTTGACTACTATTTTTCTAAATGGAAAAGATCCATATAAAAATCACTGAATGAGGATTTTCTGTGCACGCAGTTATACTCTACAAAATACTCAATGAGCTATGAAAGAGACATCTCAGCTACAGAAAATCATAATTTAAATGTTAGATTTGTTCATTTTCAGCTTCATGAATCAATAGAGGAAATCCTTTACATTATTCTGTAAGTAAAATCTGGTCATGTTTAAAATCAGATTTTGGTATTTCCATTTATCAGAAATATCTTTTCAGGGAGCCATTTAATTAAATGTTTATTTGTTTAGTATTCTAAATCCCATTGGAATCATGAAGGATTTGAATGAGATGGCAGACTGAGCACATGAGGAAATATTCCCATTCTGCCCTGTCCCCAGTAACTAGTAACTGCAGAAAGCAATTTTTATTTTTTTAAAATTTAACTACATCTGAAAAAAAGAACAGAAACATACTACATCAGAAATTAAAAAGAAATCTGAAAGATGAAAGGCATGTGAAATTAGATTAAGGAAGGAGATAAGAACCAGAAATCTATCAGGAAAATACGATGTTGAAGGTGGCATTATCTCCTGGGTTACTCCAAAGTGAAATGCAAAAGACACATCCCATGGAGTGATGCTTTTGTTATCACATCAGGAGGATTCAGGGAACCAAGCTCACTCCAACTCTCAATCTTTCTGAAAGCACTGAGAAACAGAGTATGGTGACACCCAGACTGAAATGGACATATCCATACTCAGAAGATGAAGTGATACTGTTCCCTCCTCACCAGGCAACTCATTTTATGTGTCTATACCATAACCAGAGGAAGGCCTCTGTAATTGAATGTGTGCAGATGTCTAAGAAACACACAACTGATCAAAGATGAGAAGGATATCTACCTCCACAAATTATATTTTTGGAAACAGAGTTAATAGGGCAAATAGATAAATATATTAAAATAAGTGAGTTAAAATCCTAAAAAGAAATGTAAGAAGTTATATAATCTAGTAAAGAAGTACATAAAGATTTTGGAAATGAAATTCCAATCATAAAATTATTATTAATATTAAAGCAATGTGATTTTGACCCAATGATCAAATAGCAGAATATGTACAACTGAAGAATATATTTAGTGATCTGGAAGACAGGCAGATATTTACATAGGCCCCCATCAACACTATTCTGATAAGAATTGATCTTACACTAACTCTTGCTAAAATTCAGATTCAGATATGTGATGCTTCAGAGCAATTGTTGAAAACAAATAAACCATCTCTCTCTTCCTCTAGAATCCTCATTTTTTTCTCAGATTTAAGTAAACCATCAGATCACAGTTAAGAGCAAAACTAAAAACAGAGTTGCCACATGATCACTAAAAACAGAGTCCCTGAATGTTATCTGGAGAAAACCATAATTAAAAAAAATATATATGTTGACTCCCCTGGTTGTCCAATGGTTAAGACTGTACTTCCACTGCAGAGGTCATAGGTTAGATCCCTGGTTAAAGAAGTTCCACAGTCCATGGAATTCTCCAGGCCAGAATACTGGAGTGGGTAGCCTTTCCTTTCTCCAGAAGATTTTCCCAATCCAGGGATCAAACCCAGGTCTCCCACATTGCAGGCAGATTGTTTACCAGCTGAGCCACAAGGGAAGCCTACGAGCCAAATTGTATAGCCAAAAATGAAAAAAGAAAAAAAAGAAAAACTAACTAAATAAGTTCCTGAAAAAAAAATTAAAAAGATACATGCAACTCAATGTTCATTTCAGCACTATTTTACAATATCCAGGACATGGAAGCAACCTGAATGCCTATCAACAGATGAATGGGTAAAGATTATTGTGGTACATACATACAATAGAATATTATTCAGCCATAAAAAAGAATGAAATAATGCCATTTACAGTGGCATAACATGACATGGATGTCATATCAAGAAAACAAACTATGATCACAAAGTGGGGAGGGTTGCAGGAGGCATACATTGGGAGTTGGAATTGACATATACAGACTACTAGATATCAAATAGATAACTAACAGGACCTATTTTATAGCAGAGTGAACTCTACTCAATACTCTGTAATGGCCTATATGGAAAAGAATCTAAATAAGAGTGTGTGTGTGTGTATATATATATATATATATATATATATATATATATATGCATATATATTTTGCTGTACAGCAGAAGCTAACACAACGTTGTAAATTAACTATACTCCAATGAAGATTAATTTAAAAAGAATGTAAAGTCATCTTAACTTTACAGAGAAATACCTTCTCTCAGCTTTCACTGAAGGATATTATAGGAAATGCCCTTCTGAATAATGGGCTTCCCTGGTGGCTCAGAGGGTAAAGCGTCTACCTGCAATGCCGGCAACCCAAGTTCGATCCCTGGGTTGGGAAGATCCCTTGGAGAAGGAAATAGCAACCCACTCCAATACTCTTGCCTGGAAAATCCCATGGACAGAGGAGCATGGTGGGCTACAGTCCACGGGGTGGCAAAGAGTAGGACACGACTGAGCGACATCACTTTCTTTCTTTCTTTTCTTTCATGTTTTTGGAAGTTCAAAGTTGAAGATATTGCCACTATATTACTTAATGTCCCTTAGATGAAGATTTATATGATATGTTTTATGCTTGACAGCATTAAAAAAGTAAATGTTTTCTCAGGTGATTTTCTTTATATTATAATAAGAAATCTATGTCAATATGCATCCCTTTTGCTTTGTCTGCCAGGAAGGCCCTAGTTAAATTTAGTAATTAACTAAATGATTCCATATATATATATATATATATATATATAAACATATATTTTTATGTTCATAACAATATTAATTCTGGTTTGTTATTAAAATTTAACCAGTTTTTTACAGAAATGGGATGACTAAATATTTAAAAATATTTTAAGCTATCTAAAATTTCGTAGCTGTTTATGAACATTTATACAAGTAATAAGCCATAAATCGGATAGGGTGCCATAATTTATCTAGGAGAATCTCGTCAAAGTGATGTATCAGGATCTTATAGAACACCTGTTGCTGCTGCTGCTAAGTCGCTTCAGTCGTGTCCGACTCTGTGTGACCCCATAGACGGCAGCCCACCAGGCTCCCCCGTCCCTGGGATTCTCCAGGCAAGAACACTGGAGTGGGTTGCCATTTCCTTCTCCAATGCATGAAAGTGAAAAGTGAAAGTGAAGTCGCTCAGTCGTGTTCAACGCTTCGCGATCCCATGGACTGCAGCCTGCCAGGCTCCTCCACCCATGGGATTTTCCAGGCAAGAGTACTGGAGTGGGGTGCCATTGCCTTCTCCGATAGAACATCAGATTGAGTTCTATTTTATTAGAATCAAAGCAACCCGTTATAACTTCTACTTACTCTCAAAGCTGGTCAAATATTACTGTCACATCTTCCTCAGAAAAATGAGCTTTACAAAGAACTGTCTTATTTTCCTCATTAGAAAGTGAAGTTGCTCGGTCGTGTCCGATTCTTTGCGACCCCATGGACTGTAGCCTACCAGGCTCCTCTGTCCATGGGATTTTCCAGGCAATAGTACTGGAGTGGATTTCCATTTCCTTCTCCAGGGGATCTTCCCAAACCAGGGATTGAACCCAGGTCTCCTGCATTGTAGACGGATGCTTTTCCGTCTGAGCCAGCAAGGGAAGTATTTTCCTCATTACTACGTATGTAAACTTACATCTTGCACTCCTATCCTTTCATGAATTGGGTTTAAAGGGAAAGGAATATGGAGGAGGATGTGAAATTTGATGGGAGTTTGACTTTATTATATTATTACTTCATTTATTATTTGATGAAGTTTTTACTTTATTATATTTTTTCTAACAGAAATCTATAAGGAAATGAAGTTCTTGAATGACATTATAAACCAATTAGACTTATACATTACACTTGAACCAGAGACAGCAGAATAAATGTTTTTCTTGAGTACACTAGGCTATAGTTTATGCCACAAAACAAATCTGAATAAATTTAAAGAGATGGTTGCTAACATTGTATCTTGTCCAATCACAATGAAATGAAACTAAAAATAAATAGAAAAGGAAAACTGAACAATTCACAAATATGTGATAAGAGTAGGGAGCATTTCTTAATGATAATAAAAGGGAAGAAGGAAAGAAAGGGATGGAGAATGTGGGTGAATTTACATAATCATCACCTGGGAAAGAGGATATCTTTTGAATGTATAGTACAGACGCCTCAGACTACTATAGAATTGTCTGTTTCTCCCTTCAATTCTGCCAATGTTGCTTGGTATCTTTTGGGGCTCTGTGCATATATACTTATACTTGATTCGTCTTCATGATGACCCTTTTATCAATATGTAATTTTCCTCTTTGTCTCTAAGAAGAGCTGTTAAAGTCTATTTTGTCTGATATTAATATAGTCACCATAGTTCTCTCTTTGGTTGCTATTTACCTGGAAAATCTTTTCTATTTTCAATTTTATCCTTTTGGGGCCTTTAGATCTAAAATGAGTCCCTTTTAAACCATGTGTCATGGGATCTGGGGCTTCTCAGGTGGCCCCAGTGGTAAAGAACCCACCTGCCAATGCAGGAGACATAAGAGTTGAGGGTTCAATCCTGGATAGGGAAGATCCCCTGGAGGAGGACATGGCAACCCACTCCAGGATTCTTGCCTGGAGACTCCCATGGACAGAGGGGCCTGGAGGGCTACAGTCCTTAGGGAGGCAGAGAGTGGGACACGACTGAAGCGACTTAGCACAGATGGACACATGTTGTTGGATCTTGTGTTTCTTTTTTAATCCATTATCCCAATTTCTGCCTTTTGAATTGAGAGTTTAATCCATTTACACTTAAATTTTGTGAAAGGGGTCTTACATCTGCTTTTTACTTGTTTTTTTGTATCTCTTATATCGTTTTTGTCCCTTTTCTCTATTACTGCTTTCTGTTTTGATTAGTTGTTTTTTTGTAATGGCATGTGTAGATTTCAGGCTTCCCTGGTAGTTCAGGAACCTGATAGCTTCCCTGATAGTATGCAGTTTTTATTTCGTATGTGCATATTTGTGTGTATATGTGTGTTTGATTGTTGAAAGTGTGACAGTCTATTCTTTTGAGACTTGCCCAAATTATTTTTTCAAAGACTATTTTATGTCCTGTGCGATCACGAAAGTCTCTGAGTTTTTATCTTATGTTCAGATAATGTTTTGATAGAAATTTCCTTGAATTTCAGGAGCTCTTCCACTCATTGTGGATTGACTTGACTATTCTGGGGCATTCCATCAACGTTTATTTTGGCCTGCTCTAAATTTAGGGATCAGCCCAAGGTGAAAGCTTAGGTTTTCACAGGATTCTTTTGAGGAAGCTTCTTGCCTGGATATGTGCATGGCCTTCTAAATAAACTCCTTTTTATTTTTTGTAAATGTTTTATTTTGTATTGGGGTATAGCTGATTAACAATGGTGTGATAGTTTCAGGTGGACAGTGAAGGGATTCAGCCTCACATATATCCATTCTCCCCCGAACTCCCCTTCATCCAGGTAAATTCCTTTTTAAACATTATTGCTTTTGAATGTTTTTTTAAAATATAGATTTATTTATTTTAATTGGAGGTTAATTACTTTACAATATTGTATTAATTTCTCTAACTTTATGCTAGCTTTTCCTCCCAGCTTTAGATAGATGGTTACTGCATAGTCTACTCATAAACACTTGCTCCAGGTATCTCCTGGTCCATTGTCACCTTAAATTTTTTACAATGTCTATTGTTTTCCTGTCTGAATTCTGATTCAGGCAAGATAGAGAGCATTACCACTTAAATTAGTCTTTTAGCTATCCCGCAAAAAGATTAGAAAAAGTGTCTACAATGGTTTGTAGATAAGATCTATGTCATTCCCTCTGGTTCAGGAGAGGCACCTGGGTAGAAGATCCACTGCTGTGCCAGGCAAAGAGTGGGGTCAAGCAGGCAATAGAACAACACAAAGTTTTCCCTTTAAAAATAAATCTTTCTTGACTGGCTGATCATTTGATTGCCCTAAGCCTGTGGTTATTTTACAGAGCTCTGACAAAGTTGGTTCAGACAGTTTCTCCTTAGTTTTTTACTTGCTTGTCTATTTGCTTCTTATTTAATCTTTTATTTGGGCAAGGGAGAAACAAAATCCTAGAGATTCCTGATGCACAACTTTGTTTCCTAATGAATTTTTAAGCTGCCACATTGTTGAAAGCCTTAGACAAATGGGTGAATAAGCCAGAATGCTAAATTAAATGAAACAGAACCAAGTAATAATAGCTTAAAAGTGTTATCAGTTTTAAAAATAAGACTACTAAACCAATGGATTTTTCACATACCAAAACTAAACAATGTAGAGACTGGCAGTCTTTCCCGCTGACAAGGTCTGCAAGTTTTTATAAAGGGAAATGTTTCCATTTCTGCCACAAAAAATATTCAGAATAAAAAGATATATGGATAGCTAAGACTATATGAAGCTTGCTGAAAAGTAAAGTTTTACTCACTCATAATTTTTTCAGTTATTTCTAACACAGTAAGTCAGCTACTTTTGCTTAGACACTATTTTCAGTAAATGCTCCAGGCAGATTATATGAAAATCAAGTGAAAAAAGTTCATTTTAAGAAATCAGGTTTATCTTCAGAAAAGACAAAGAATACTTAATACCTGTTCATTCCTCAGCAGAAGCTAGAGATAATAACCGTATCTGAAAACTATGCCGGTCATGAACACGTTATACCATCAAGAGAAGCTTCCTAGCCCATCTAAACACATATAACAAATCCATCTGCAGTTTCATCCCATTGACCTTAACAGACCTTCACAAATTTGACGGCACTTGTCAGCATTTCCCTTGGGTCTTTTCTGTTCCAAGCTAAACAGCCCCTCTTTTCTCTGTGAAAGTGAAAATCACTCGGTCCTGTCCAATTCTTTGCGACCCCATGGACTATACAATGGAGTATATTCTCCAGACCAGAATACGGGAGTGGGTAGCCTTGCCCTTCTCCAGGGGATTGTCCCAACCCAGGGATCGAACGCAGGTCTCCCACATTGAAGGCAGATTCTTTAGCTGAGCCACAAGGGAAGCCCAAGAATACTGGATCGGGTAGCCTATGTCTTCTCCAGGGAATCTTCCCAAGCCAGGAATCGAACTGGGGTCTCCTGCATCACAGGCAGATTCTTTACCGACTGAGCTATGAGGGAAGCCTGATCATGTCTCTGTAGTATACATCACATATTAGAGGAACAAGAGTGACCTGGAACGGACAGCCTCAATTCTGGAGGTAGACATCTAGATTCAAATCTGGCACCAGCACTTGCTCACTATATGGTTATGGGATCTTCTTTTTCTCTCCTAACTTACAGGTAAAAGTGAAACCTTCCACAGTGGGCTGTAATATGAATAAAAGCTTAGCACAGATTGATACATATGTAATGGCATTTGTTACTGATATCCTTCTTACTCTTTTCTAATATTCTAGTTTGTCTCTTTTCCTCAAAAAAAAAAAAACCTGGTACCACAACTGTACAAAATATTCCCAAGTTTGTCTGAACAGTTTTAAGGTTTCAGGTACAATAGGACTATTTCAGAATGAATATTATATTCCATTCCCTCAAATCTTAATATCTTTGTAGCCATATCTCTTCAATAACACTTACCCTTAACTTAAGCCTTAAGTAATTTTCTCTTTTAGCTTATAGATAGAAAAATAAACTGACAGACAGATATAGATAGCATTACCACTGCTAAGTCAAATATTCTCTAACCTATTTTTCAAAATTTGGATTTTGAAACCTAAGTATAAGGTCCTATATCTTTGTAAGTTTCATCCTCTTAATTTGAGTTTATTTTTGGTATCAAATCATCTATCTAATTTCTGATATCCTTATTTTTTTGCCATTAGCAGATTCTATTAATGTGCCCTTTACCTTCCTACAAGTTATCAATAAAATGACAAAAGAGTTATTTACAGTAAGTTGTATGGCATGCCACAAGTATACATCCCTCCCAATAAATACATACATGGCATCATGGCATATTAATAAAAGCTACATTTGTTAAAGTTATGCAATTTGGTTATAACAATTAACTCTTCAAAGCATTACAAAGAGCTTAAAAATTAAGTATCAATAAATGCCTCCATTTGCTAATAAAGAAATAGTGTCATAGAGAGGTTTACAAATTTCCCTAAGATTACTGAGAGTTCTCCCTCTACAATAACCCAACAGAATTTGTTGTCGGCAACAGATTATCACAGATTATCAGGAAGGTTGAATCAGATAATAACTACAGAATGAATGAAGATTCATACCCTTTAGAGATTTTCTTTTTCTTACACTCTATACTTTGATCTATCATTGTATTTTGGAAATTATTTTAAAAAATCCAAAGCAGTTTGATATAATAGTCAAATATCAAAGTATGGAGAATAACTTTATCTAATTAAAAGTATCTATTGCCATGAGTTCAGCTGTCCACCTTTCACCATTTAAGATTAACTTCTGACACTGAAAGTTTTGTGCTGTGGGTTCTGGAAACATTGTATAAAATCATGAAGTGCTCTCTTTGATATTTTATTGTAGATACATAGAGGCTCACTACTACCCATTGAATTTAAAGCCTGATATTTTTTCCCGTAATGTTACAGTTACCATACAGATATTATTTTTATGAATCATATTTTAGAAATAATTTCCAAATAAAATCTGAAGAAGCATGGAAAAGAGATGTGCAAAAGTGAATATATTTCAACTGATGCCTCATTCAGACATTGACTAGACCTCACTGGGGATGAGTTACTTGTTTATCTACACAGGATTTTCTTGTCTTTTCATTAATTTAATTTAATTCCATTGATATGTAACCTGAGAGTAACATTCCCCTACAGTATGCCCACTCCATTTGTAAACTGAATTGAAGTCATCATCCCAGCTTTAACAGCTGTGAAGGACTGAGAAATTAATAGCTCTCTCTTGAATTAGTAAATTATATTTTTCCAAAGAGAGAAAAGTACCTCATAAAAATAAGTGACTAGAGTCACTTTTATTTTTATAACAAGTCTTTTTATGCTATAGTTTTAAGCCCCCTTTTACAATAACATCTTACATTTATATAGTGCTTTATACTTTTCAAAGCACTAGCATGCACATTATCCTATTTTATCTTCACAACAACCTTCAGACTTAAGTAGGGAAGAGCTAAGAGGAGGCCTGTGCTGCAGACTGCAGTGGGCTGATGGGCCAGGCCAACGTCTCCTGACTGCTAGTCCGGAATGTTCTGTGATTTTCCCAATTACCAGGAAAAGACAGAGAAAGCACTAATGGAAAATGAGATTTTTATAGAATATATGTCCTAGCAATATACAATACTATATACTTTTGTTTTATTATAAATTATATGTCATATAATATGTAAAATGCTTGTTTGCTGTTGTTCAGTCGCTCAGTTGTGTCAGACTCTTTGAGACCCCATGGACTGCAGCACGCCAGGCTTCCCGTCCTTCACCCCTCCCGGAGCTTGCTCAAACTCACACCCATTGAGTCAGTAATGGCCGTCCAACCATCTCAGCCTCTGTCATCCCCTTCTCCTCCTGCCTTCAATCTTTCCCAAGCATCAGGGTCTTTTCAAATGAGTCCACTCTTCATATTAGGTGGCCAAAGTATTGGAGCTTCACCTTCAGCATCAATTCTTCCAAAGAATATTACAATGAATATTCTTTAGGATTGACTGGTTTGATCTCCTTGCAGTTCAATGCTCATAATAATACAATTAGTAAATAACACAATTAAAATAATACAATTAGTAAACTGTTTATAGTAATACAATTATATATAATTACCAAATGCACTGTGTTCATTATAATAGAATAAGTAAAAGTAAGTCCTTAAGATCATTTTTTACTGAATTGAGGAAAATAATGTATACTTTATATTTTAAAATCTTATACACAACTACACACATAATATGCATATTTCTTAATAATATAAAGAATGAATCCATCTTCTGGTTTGAATAAGTAAGTTTCATTAAAAAAGCTAAGCTTGTAAGTTGTTTACTTTTAATCAATATTTTAGTTTTAAGGAAAAAGGAAATAAACACTAGTCTGCCCTTTAGCTTTTAAAAAAACTTCATTTCAATATATTTCTCCATTTTCATTAACTACTGTATTTGGTGATTACCCCAAGTACTATATGCTATATAGAGTTCATATATATATACACATATATGCCACTTCTGATGACGTAGTTTGTAGAATTCACAGAGTTTCATATATACATAAATAATTTTCCCATGATGTTTGACAAGTTTAGTCACACAGAAACAGATTTTTTTTTTCTTCTGAGCACCTATTTTGCTCCAAGGACCATTCTAAGTGATGGAGTTAAAAAGAAAAGGTGCCCAGTCCCTGCCCTTGGAAGGGAAACACTTTAAAAACTAATGATAAGATGGTGGTGGTTTAGTCTCTGAGTCCTGTCTGACTCTTGCAGTTCCATGGACTGTAGCTTGCCAGTCTCCTCTGTCTATGGGGTTCTCCAGGCACCAATAATGGAGTGGGTTGCCATTTCCTTCTCCAATGATGATACTACAGCAAAAAAAATTATATATATATATATGTGTGTGTGTGTGTGTGTGTGTGTGTGTGTGTGTGTGTGTATGTATTGTATCAATATGAACAGCAGAATGATTAATCCTTCCTGACTTATTCAGAAAGAAATTGCAGAGGAGGAAATAGTTTGTTGAGTTTTGAGTTGAGCAGGAGATTACCTAAAAAATCTAGGAATGAATGTGAAGAAAAGTGCTGAACAGAAACAAAGATGCTGGAGCCCCAAAAGGAGGAATGGGAGATTTTTACTAGGAAGAGGTGAAAGGGACTGCTTTGGATCTAGCTAAGAATGAATCTGAAAGAAGAGGCTAGAAAATGTTAAGTTGATGCCATGTGCACTGGGAAACCATAAAAAAGGAGCAAATACCAAGTGAAAGTTGATCAGTCATGTCTAACTCTCAGTGACCCCATGGACTATAGCCTGCCATGTTCCTCTGTTCGTGAAATTCTCCAGGCAAGAATATTGGAGTGGTTTGCCATTCCCTTTTCCAGGGGATCTTCCACACCCAGGGATTGAACTCAGGTCTCCTGTATTACAGGCAGATTCTTTACCGTCTGACCCACTAAAGTTCAATTCATATAGCAAAGTATTATTATATGCTTGAAGGACTGTGTGTATATGAAGAATAAAAACTCACTCAAACTAGTTTAAATCTCATGATTTTCCCCAGCACACATATGCACACACCTGCCAAGTGTTTCTGCTGATCAAGGGTATGGCGTGCTGTCAAGAAAACTCCCAAACATCAAGGAAGAAAGCCTGGAAGTGTCTCAGGCCACCAGGAGACTTTGTCCCAATTACAGGAGTTTCCTGGTCTCTGTCTTTGCAAATCTCTCCATCTGGCTGTTCTTTCTCCAGATTATTTCCCTGAACCATGGCAGATGATGGATGCTCCACACTCCTGCATTTGCATGGACTCTTAATTTGAGTTCTGTGTGATCCAATTTGTGACAAAACACTGGCTGAGCTAGATTGGACCTGCTGAATAAAATACCAGTAGGGTGGCAGGGAAGGGCACAAAATTGTCTTTGAAGCTCCTTCCTATAGTTGAAAGAATATGAGGCATACTAGATTTTGGTTAAGAGCAGGGCTGTGGAATATAAATTGTCTATGTTCAGATTCCAGCTTTAACCTGCTTGTTATATCATCTTGAGCAATTTAAGTAAGAGCAGAGACTATAAACAGTATTACCACCATTTTACTTGTGCAAGGCCACTGAGGCATAGAAAAATTAAATGACCAGTTCAGTGCATGCATGGACTAGAGCACAGATTTGTACTCTGGCGCTTGAGGATAGGCTCTTAACCACTAAGATATTCTAATAGTTAAGGAAGCACATTTAAATACCCTGCTTTCTTTGACAACAGATTTTAAAATTTTTCTTTGCTTTAATGAGGAGTTTAAACAGGACAGTAACTATCGATGACCGAGAGGGAAAGGAGAAAAAAGTTGAAACAGAAGATTTGCCTATAAAAAATATAATTTCTTTGAAAAAAAATGGTATAATGAAATTTTTTGCACCACTTTCTATTTAAAAGTTTTTTTTTTCCCCCAACATATACATTTGTGATTCCAGATATATCTTTCTGTGAAAACTACCTTTAACATATTTCTGGTAAATTACTTGGATAACAAATTCTTCCCTTTACTCTCATCAACTCTGGAAGACTAGCTCACTATCACATAACTGGATAATTGTGAAAATATCTAGGCTAGTTTTATAATATTATTTATCTTTCTTCCTATAAACCCAGCAGGTGAAGAAAAATGAAGACAATTTGGTAAATAATGGATGGAGACATGACTTATTGTTTTTCTGCAATGAGAAATAAGCACAGTTTTATTACGTGACCTTTCTTTAAGTGCCTGTCAAGAACTCAAAAGTAATAAAGCTTTACTTGCAAAGAGAGACTGATTTTAAAAAGATACACACTTAAAATGCTGTATCTCTTTATTAAAAGTTGATCTTCTATTTGTGAGTCCATAGAAATAATGGTCTCTATGATTTTACCCCCACAAAAAGCTTCTGATTGTCTCCTATAAAATTTATGTCATCTACAGTCTGTGAATGAGTTTTAGGATAGACTTCAGTTTAAAATGCATTAAAAAAATAACGTGTTCTGTAACATATGTGTTTTTTCTCTTTTCCAAAAGGTCATCTTGGATTCTGGTCTTTTTTCTTCCATGTGAGGCTTGCAGGTAAAAAGATCTTTTGACTTTTAAGGTCCCCAAGTGTCCAGCCTCAGGCTTTTATTTCTATTAATAGACAATCTCACCAGTTTCTTCAAATATCAATACTAGGATTTCACCTAATTAGAACTTTCTGGAACTACGTGCATGTAATGTAAGACCTTAAGTGACCGTGCATATCATAAAATATTGTTGTAGATAAGCTTCAGTAATGCTGCGTTAAACAATTTAGTGCACTGAAAAGATTTTGTTTTGTTTAACCCTCTTGGTGTTCTAAATTTTTAAGATTATTCACAAACAAAGCAATTTTTTTTTAAGGCATAAACATCTAACACATGTTCCCTTTATCAGGCCAAGTTTTTATTAAGGTCTTAAATGTTTTTTTAACATGGAAAGTTCGTATTAAATATAAAAGTAGAAATATTCTTTGAAATAAATACAAAATCAATAAAATTAATGAAAACACAAAAATTGTAACCCAGGTCACAACAGAAGAGTTTCCTTATGGGGAAGTAAGCTATTTTTATTTTAATTTCTATAAAGAAAATCCGAATCTATTTTATAGAAAAAAACTATTTTAAATATGTATTTTTGGTCTTGGTTCTATAATTAGAAGAATGCTGAAGTATCTTCCTACACAAGAAAGAATGTTCTAGGTTCTAGAGATCAAAATATTGCTGGTCTAAACACACACATAAAATGAGCACACACACAATAGTAAAATATTTTAGTTTCTATAACAGCAGAAAGAAAGGGATGTTTGCTTTTAATTTTACAAACGATAATCACATAACTTTTAAGTTTACCTGCAAATCTCATAATCTAAAAGAAAGGAAAAATTAAGAAAATATTAGTTTCTTTTAATAAAATATGTTCTATGCCAGATTCAGCTTTGTTTTACTTTCACATTTTGATGCGACATTTGGCTTTGTGTTACGAAAGGTTTCCTTAGAAGCTGCATTTTAATTCCATTTGTTTGTAATCAACTAGGGGAAGTTAAAAAGAAAAAAATAAAAATAAGTAAAAATAAACCAAATATTGAAAATGTCTGCAGATAAGTTCCTAAACTTCTTTCTTCCTACTTAAAATAATCAGGGTTTGCAAAACTTTCTCAGTTTCTTTAATAAGAGATGAATTGCCTAACTTTCATTCAGAAGAAAGCTTACATTGTACTTTATTTGTAAACTGACTCAAAATATTTGAAATAAATAATTCTTTTAAGACATCCTAGCAGCAACTGAAGAACAAAACAACGAATTCTGTTGTGTACTCATTTGTATTACCAATTTTAAGTTGCATGCTCAGGTTTTTTTTTTTTTTTTTTTTGCTTTCAAAAGAGATAACCTAAAATTGCATCATGTGGTGTGTGTATGCGTGTGGCTGTGGATGTGTGTGTTTTTGAGAGAGATAGGAGAGAGAATCTGTGTGTGCATACTTTCTTTTCACACATAACTTACTTACTTAGTCTTTTAACTAACATCACAGGATAGTCATATCAAACATAAATGGAAAGCAAAGGAATTTACCAAAGCGAGCTGGAAATCAGGCATAAGAAGTCTTTTACAGTCACAGAGTAGATGGCTCTGTGATATATTTTTATGCCAGATATTTTAGGATATTAGAGGTTCAAAGTTTTGTAAAAATTTTGAGTTTGTTTTTGTTAGTCTTCTGCAGCAATCTATCATTAAGTCTATCAATTTTTTTTTTTTTTTTAGCACTTTCCCCAGCACTGGTGGAATGGGATAAAAGCAAAATTATAGAAACATTTAAAAATATATTAAATTCAAATGATATTTCTGTATTTTCTTCTTCAGTGTATTTTCCTACACTATTTTTTAACACGCACACATACATTCCGATATCATATAAACACTGATAACACATAGCAATATAAATTATTCCTAAGTCTTTGCTTGATTTCATTCTTTACAACTAAACAACAGGAAATGAGACAGATATATAATGGCATTTGTGTCATTATTCATCCTTGCATTCAGTCTACAATCAGGACTACTTTAGGAAAAACAGACCTTAGAGTTTAGAAACTTATACCTTTGATATTAGAGCAAATGAAATGTGGCTTGTCCCTTTAATATGTAAATCGACTGAAATCCAGCCTTCCACATCGCAAAGGGCTCCTTGCTTATTACTTTATGACATTTCCAGACTGAAGGTGCAGGAGGGGCGCACATTAATTTGCTTTATGTTTGACTAGAGAGGCATCCCATACCTATTAGAGGCCACTTTGGGCCCACTTCATTTCAGAGTTGTTGTCAGTCATTTGAGAGTGATACAGCCTGAGGCCTGGGAAGAATAAACACATCATATATTAGGTAAAGCTGTGATGTATGGGGGTTGCTGAACGCCAACACCTCTTTCTGAGGATAAGGAAGATCAGAAAGTGGGAGTGAGATTAGGGTAGGAAAGAGTCTTAACAGACCAGAATCCCACCAGTTCCCTCGGAACCTCTCAGTTCAGAAGAAACTGAGCAGGCAAAGCAGGTATTTTCTTCATTTTTGTTTTGCTGGATTTTCTGGTGGTCACTGGGAAAGAAGCAATAGGATATGGCCCTCATTATTTGTTTCTCTTTCCACTTACTACAAATCAAAATGAAACAAAACACTGAAGAACTGATACCACAGGCAAACCTGGAACATTTCAATCTCAACCAGTTTAAACAAACGGACAGGAATTGACTAATTTCTCTGAGTCTGCAATTCCGCAATGCTCCATTTTACACATTTTTGAAAGCTGATTTTTTTTTTTTTTTTAATAATCAAAATTTAGCTTTAGAGAATGAGAAAGCAATTCTTCTTCTGGTGTTTTTTTTTTTAATTCCAGAAATTACAAGTATATTTTCTTCCACCCCCTTAGCTACAGAAGGAATTAGTGACTACTACATTTTCCAGTTGGGTAGTCCATGAATTACAGCATTATCTAGTGAGAAGTTTCAAAAAGTTCATAAGAAGAGAAGTTTCACCCAGAGGAAAGTGTTTTACTTTTCTATATGTTCAACATCAATTTATTCTAGCTTCTCTGCACTTCATCTTGAAGCCACTGTTGGTGAGTCTGATTTGCAGAAAAGCGTTTTCGCTCCTATGGCAGCTGGTCCTCATGCAAGGCTGTAGGATTTGTACTGAGAAGTAATTATTTCCTATAGCTTTAACACTGTACAGAGCCCTGAGAATCTCCCAGGATGCTGACAGACATCTATTATCATCTCACAAGTTCTATGAAGCAGCCTGTATTATGTGCTAACTATGCTGACACCCGGCATGCCTTCCTTGTGCTGGGCTCCCTACATCCAGGAATGGCCTCCTCTCTATTCTGTCTAACATCTTGGTTAAGGAAACACCACATGCCTGCTTTTATTCCTTGTGAAGGAATCAAGGGAGCTCCACGTGGTAAAAGAAAGTATCTGTTTATGAAATTACAAATTAAAATCTCATATTTCTTTCCCTAAGGCTACAACTCGGAGCCTTTGGGAAGGAGTCAGCTACAGTAGAGAGCTATCCCTCTCCTCTGTTGTTCGCCTTAAACAATCCAACAGCACATTTTTATTTGGTTAAAGAAAGTGAGGAAAGCAGGGAGAATTGAATTGAATGGAAAAGATACATCTCTTATATACATATATATAAACAGATATTTGATATACACATCATAGTGTTATAATATAATGTCATAATATATATTATACTGTGTAATATATATTAATTATTGTATAATTATATATTAATTATATAACATTACAATATGTGTGTGTACACACGTGCACATACTCAGTTGTGTTTGACTCTTTGCGATCGCCAGGCTCCTCAGTCCATGGCATTTTTCACGCCAGAATACTGGAGTGGGTTGCCAATTCCTTCTCCAGGGTATCTTCTGGACCCAGGGATTGAATCCACATCTCTTACGTCTCCTGCATTAGCAGTTGGGTTCTTTACCAGCTGAGCCACTGGGGAAACCCCATAGGATGCATATATCAATAAATATATATAAGAAAATATATGTAATTATATATTATATGTAATATATATAAAACATTATAATATGTGCATATCGAGTAAACTGTATATAAAGCAAAAGGATATACAAGTGTTTCTATACATTTAAATAACACCAAAGTAACAGTGAGCCACAATGATGAAAACTATTTAGCGGTTACCATAACTAAAGAGCAAAACAATTTCTCCTAGAAGAATGGAAAAATATAAGAGAGTAGAGAATCACATATAAGTTCCATTTTTTTGCAGATGGACCAAGAATAACGGTTTCTTTTTTAGAAGCCTAGATTCTTGATCCATCATGATTAATACATAAATATTAGCAGCCTTTCTTTCTGTGGGCCTCTCCATGTTTGTTGCTTAGGGTTACCTGGAAATATCTAAAAGAGATGGAGCAAACTGCATCCTGTATATAATATTCACTCATGTGTTTTGTGACATTTATAACCACGGTCAGCATTTACTTATTGCTACATACACCAACCACTGTGTTAAGGACTTTTCCTGCACCTCAGGGCCCAGATGTAGTTACTTTTAGCAAAATCCACGGAGTCATTGAGTTTTGGAAAACTAGAAAAATAAAATAAGATGAAGATATTCATGAATGCCTCTCCATACTGACATAGTCTTATCAACATTGCCAATAAGGTTTTATCAGCTTCAGGCACGAGGCAAATCTATCTTATTAGTGTGAAAACTAATGAAAGATCATCCTGACAATGATAATTAATTGCGGTTGTTGACAAAGACTCAGTTCCTTTGCACTCCCTTTTCTGTTGCTCTTTCCTGGTCTTTCAGCCCTCCTCTCTCAATTAGACATATGAAAAGTCCTCCCTCCCCTTTGAGAAAGAAGCTTTTAGATTAATCATATTATCTTAAGGTTCCAAATCTCCATGCCTGTGTGACCTTTCTTCCTGTTAGAATCCATTATCTTAAACTATCACAATAATCCTGGCTTTAGGGAGGGAGAGAGGGAAGAGGAATCAAACCTAATAGATGGCAAATAAGATTAATCTATGATCTAAGTGCCGATTACACTTGGCCCTGCCCTTGAACACCCAGGTGTAACCTTGAAATTCACATCTGCTAAGACATGGCAATTGGATTGAGTGTCCCTGAAGGCCTTAAGGGCAGCTGGCCAAACTTTACCCATTACTCCCCAGCGAGATCCTGCACTGTCTCAACCCTCAACTCTTTTTTACTTGTGGAATTTGGCAGCTGCACTTTTTCATGTTTGTTTTGGGATAGTTCACATTTTTTAGATAAAAAAACTTATTCTGGGTCCTTGATTTTTGCTTGTCAGAAGCACCTGGCCATGGAGGGAGTGAAGTTTTACCTGGACCTCACAAGAGGAAAGAAACTAATCCAGCCCCTCAAAATCTGGATCTTTTGGTGATAGATGCACCAAAATAAACTCAAGCCCTTGCTTCTTTCAAAACAATAACATGCTGATCCCCCCAAACTACATATGTTTAAGAACAACCAAGAAGAGGAAAAAAACCCAAATTCTTCCTTGTAACATGTGTCTTCTGAACTTGGAGCTGATTATTTTTCTTCCACATGGCCTGAGGTCTTAGAAAGGACACCCTTTAGGGAAGATACAGCATGATTTGGGGAAGTTCGAGCTACTGGAGACAAGGACAGGAAAAGGGTAGTGCTTCAAGAAAACAATTTCAGCCAAAGAGAAATATCACTGGGTCACATAGAGAAAAGGGAAACAAAATCGTAGTGCAGTCTCATTAAAGGTTGGCTCTGTCTCTTGAAATTCAAAGTTAACCAAATAAAATGTTCTTTCATCATGCATCTATATAATCCACAGAACAGGAAGAAATTAAAGAAGATAGGGTAAAATTAAACCCCGCTTTAGAGAGTGAGAAGGAAAAATAGGTCTAAGCAAAAAGTAACACATAGTCTTCAAACATAGTGGAGCAAAACTTGATGGGCAGAAAAATAGGACTTTTTTTTTCCCAAAAAAGTGAAATAAAAAATGCCAGGGACATGGGTTACAGAGCCCATTCTCAGACCTTTCTCATGAGCATCAACCTTGTCTCAATAATCTCTCTCTGGCATATCCTCAACCATACTATATCTCTCAAAGTAGAACAATTTTAGCTGGTTTAGTTTTGTAAAAAGCTTTCTTGACCACTTTAACAAAAGTAGACCTGGATTTATTCTTGGTTCATATGGAATCCTGTGGAATAAGAACCTCAGCTCCATAGTTCCTCAGTAGTTACTCTATATTTTCTCCGACTTTTAAAACTTGATCCCTAACCTATTAAGAATAAATCCAATCTTACCAGTAATGTTTCCTTTATTTTATTTCAATATTAAGTTACTATTTTTTTTCTTCACAGGTTTAATAAAGCAGATCTAGAAATAAATTTTCCAGGACTCATCTTTTGGAAACTTCATTCTGAGACACAGCTGTTTTGGAGCCATGGCTGGGGCGAGACCCTGGAAGGAGCTGAGATGCAGGATCTTGGGTCTGTTGTGTAACGGATGCTTCTTAGTTTGCACAAATGTAAAAAGGGATATGGGAGGAATTCTGAGTCTGTCCAGGCTTGAGGATTCAGTAGTTGTGTGTGCAAAAATGTGTGATGACTACTGCACAACTGGGTTGAATCTCAGTTCTGGTGCGTGTTAGCTCTGTCACCCCGAGTCAGGGGCTTGCCCACTCTGCATGTTAATTTCCTCCTTTTAGACTGGGGATATTAATAGTTCTGGTATTCCCCAATTTTTGAAGGCTTGCTTTACACCATTTCACTTTTCTGAATGACTTCGCATGAGTCACCTGTTTTTGCTAACAGAAAGAAATTCAAAGAGAATTCCTGCTTTACAGGAAAAAAAAAGGGGAGGGGGGTGAAATTAGTGTTCAGCATCTGTTTTGCAGAGACCCCTTCTAGAGGTAATCCACACCCCAATTAGAGAGAGTACGTCTCCACCAAGCTCCTTCCCTGGAACAACACTCAGCATCTGGGGATGAGGGCACTGCTCTGTGTCTGTAAGCATCTGGGCTTGATCTCAGTGTATTTTGCTCATCCATCTGCAAGTTGTATCCTAAGGTAGATGCCTCTTCAGTTTACATCATTTCAGTTTGCAAAAGTTTTCAGAGGAATACTCTACTTTCAGATATCAGAGAAATTGGTATTTACCTTCTAGTATTTTTGCCAGGGTTTACATGAGTTTAAAGAGGTAAACGACTTAGAGTGTATTTATAAATTCATAATCTATAACTGCTACTGTTATTGCCCTTGACATGGCCATCATTAGGGTCTCAGTTGATTACATTATTTTTATTTTTTAATGTTGTTGCTCTGAACTGGAGAAGACTGGGAAACAGCAATTTTACTGTGTTTTTTTTTTTTTTAAGTTTTTGTTAGGCTCACAGCTGAAAAAACACTGAAGAGATGAAGGATTCCGGACACTCTGGTGAAAACACAAAGGATTCTTCGGGGCCTCCTTTCTCCTGCGTGTGAGGACAGTGGCATTTTGACTGAACGGAGGAGCCCTTGTCAGCTGTCCGGGGAGGGTTAACTCACACCTCGGCAGGAGCCCCATGCCATTAAGTCAGGGAGAGTAATGAAATTTCATTTAATTTGTCAGGAAGAAAGTGCTAATGTTAAAAGGCATTTAATAAAAAAGGGAGAGATTCTTTGAAAGGGAGTCCTTAAGTAATTACTTCAAGTGTCTTAGGCCTCCTCACCAGAATATTTACATTAGTGTCTTACAGAGCCAGTGTGTAATTAAATTAGTGCAGCATTTACATTCCCTGTAGTTTTTTTTTTTTTTTAAGGAACTATGATTTTATGAATAATCTGCCTTAAAAGAGTGAGAAAATGACTTGATCTAATAAAATTAGATGTTAGTGTTTTTTTCAAAATGTTTTAATGGAGAGAATTGCTGAATGAAAGTTGTGTGTGTGTGTCTTTGTGTGTCTGTGAGGGGTGATCTCAGCATGGGGTGACTGTGCTCTTCCCTCATTTCTACTTGGAAAGGTGCCATCTTTTATTTTTGCAGACCTGACATGGAGAGTCAGGTCAGCAACCGTGGCCTGGCGGCATATGGCCGTGGCCAGCCTTGTCTAGGCTGGGTTCTCTTTTCAACTAGTCTGGGAGGAGAAGATGGAGATGCACATGTGAGGGAAAGGAAATGCTCGTGAAGCAGGGCGAGTCTGCTCCAGCATCATCACGGCTCCTGTGTGCACAGGCAAGTTCATCCCTCTCACCACCAACAGCCGGAGGAGATCACACACGTGCTAGGATGGTGGGCAGCCCGCAGGTCACAGCCAGACAGATTTACACCTCCAAATCAGGTCACATTATAGGAAAAAAATCTTCAACATTTCTTTGAAGTAGTCTGGTGCTTCCCAGGTGGCTTAGAGGGTAAAAAATCTGCTTGCAATGCAGGAGACCAGGGTTTGATCCCTGGATCAGAAGATCCCCGGAAGAGGAAATAGCAACCCCCTCTAGTATTCTTGCCTGGAGAATTCCGTGGACAGAGGAGCCTGGTGGGCTATAGTCCATGGGGTTGCAAAGAGTCAGACTTGACTGAGTGATGAACACACTCTACTTTAACCTGGTGCCATTTCCAAATTGATTCATCAAAAATCCTTATGCCTGAATTTGTGCACAAATATCAGGCGAATGTTTTACTTTTGTCAACTCTGTCTTCTGGGAGTGTGTCATGGTATGAACATAAATTGCTAAGCTGAAGACAGGTATGTAAAGCTGTATGATGGGAGATGTGTTATAAATCTATCTCATATAGTTGATTGGAAGGGTAAATGAGGTTGAGGTATCAGAAAAGTTTGTTAATATAAAATGCTAATAGTTCTAGATATTTTTATAACAGCAGTTGAAGTGGTTTTACTAAAATGCCAATCTGATCACATCTCTTTCCTTACTGTCATTCAATGGCTTTTCCATGGCCCTCGGTGAAAGCCTGAACTTTTTAGTAAGTTGTGAATTGCCTCTGTTAATTTCTGAAACTCTCGTCCTTCATAAATCTTCTCTTCAAAATATCAGGTCTTAAAAGTATAAGAACTCCCTCACCTCTGCATCTTCACATGAGTTTTTCTCTCTGTCTAGAGCTGCGCTACCTCGTACATTAGCTACTAACCTGAAGTGGCTATTGAAATTGAAACTAAAAAAAATTAAAATGAAATAGCATTAAAAATGTAGCTTGCACTTGGCACATTTTAGGCACTCAATCATCATATGTGGCTAGTGGCCACCATCTTGGATGGTGCTGTTATTGATTATTCCATCCCTGCAGAGATTTCCCTTGGACATCACAGGTCTACAGTGATCAGAAGATCCCTACCTTCATTAACTTTACAGCTTAGGTATCCTTTCCACAAGGAAGTCTTTCCCACACCCACCCTGTGTCTTAATGAACTGTTGGATTGTCCTCTCCAATATCCTACTATATGGGAGTTACCTGGGTGCTTATGTGAATTGCCTGAGCAACCATGAGCTCAGTGAGGTCAAGGACTTATCAGAGTATTGTTGTTCAGTCACTCAGTCGTGTCCGATTTTTGATACCCCATTGACTGCAGCATGCCAGGCTTCCCTGTCCTTCACTATCTCCCGAAGTTTGCTCAAATTCATGTCCATTGAGTCGGTGATGCTTTTTAACCATCTCATCTTCTGCCACCTTTTCCTTTTGCCTTCAATCTTTCCCAGTATCAGGGCCTTTTCCAATGAGTCAGCTCTTCTCAGCAGGTGGCCAAAGTATTGGAGCTTTAGCTTCAGCATCAGAATATGGACCACCATCATTTTGCCCCCTTAGAGAAAAAATGGCAACAAAAGTATTTATTGAGTATTTCTAGGTGCCACTGTATAATTTACATGTATGGCCTCACTTGATACATGAATAAGTGCTATTTATCTCAGTTAGGGCATAAGTGGGGACTAGCTGTCATCTCAATGCAGCAAATGAAGAGCCTGAGCAAGACTAGACCTAAACCACTAGCCCAAGTCTTGCAGATCTGGAGAGGAAGAGTGGGAGCTAGAACAGGCAGTCTGATGGCAGCTCTTACACCGTGCCCCTGTTGTTAACACCCACACAGTTTTGTTGAAACAATGTGGAGTACCCAGGCACAGGCATGAAAGTAGACAATAGTTACTCTTTCATAACAACACTGTGTTTTAAAATTATATCAATTTCCCCACCAGCTTGAGGATAGGAAGTGTTTTCTTTTGATAAATGATTTCCACTTTCTTCCTTCAGCTCTCCACTGGAGTGGGGACAAAAAAGGCAGAGTATACCCGCTGCACAATTAAGAAACAGTACTCTTGCCTGGATGGGGTCGCTAAGAGTCGGACACAACTGAGTGACTTCACTTTCACTTTTCACTTTCATGCATTGGAGAAGGAAATGGCAACCCACTCCAGTGTTCTTGCCTGGAGAATCCCAGGGACGGCGGAGACTGGTGGGCTGCCGTCTAGTGGGCTGCCGTCTATGCGGTCACACAGAGTCAGACACGACTGAAGTGATTTAGCAGCAGAAGCAGCAGCAGCAACATTCAGAGAGGGGAAGCAAGATGAAAGGCTAGTGGGCTAACTCTGTAAAGTCAAAGTCAAACAGTCTTGGCAAGTGTTCAAGTGACGTGATGGACATGGGCAAGGGACCCGAGTCATCGACTTGGATTTTTCTTGGCTCTAATGTTTTCTTTTTCTGATTGCCCAAGTCATATTAATTAGTGGCATCATTTCTTTCTCATAGCTGCATATGTTACTGATGTTAATTGTTAGATAATGAAATAACCAGACATTGTTTTCAACTAATTAAGACGACGTCTATAAATAGGTCCCCGCTCAACATTAAGCCTCATGGCTACTGTATCACTGCAGCTACTGATAAATCAGTATTTTAGCTATCCTCATTGACTATTATTGTTGCTGTTATTATTTCAGATTGAATGTTGAAACCACAAGAAAAGCGTCTTTTAAAATAAACGTACTTAATACAAAATTTTGGTTAAGTGGGATTCTCGTTATGACTAAAACTGAAGACTTTATATCTTTCTTCACAGTTCAAATACATGAGGAAATAGGGGGAAAGCTATATTCATTGAGTCCCCAGTGGGATTGTATTCTATTTTGTTAGGAAACTAAAATATTAAAATGGGAAAGCTTATGTTCTATATTTTGTGAAAGAAAGTGAAAGTGTAAGCCGTTCAGTTGTGTCTGACTCTTTGCGATGCCATGGACTGTACAGTCCATGGAATTCTCCAGGCCAGAATACTGCAGTGGGTAGCCTTAGCCTTCTCCAGGGGACCTTCCCTACCCAGGGATTGAACCCATGTCTCCCGCATTGCAGGGGGCTTCTTCACCAACTGAGTTTTGAGGGAAACCCTACCCTGGGGGCTTCCCTGGGGGCTCATCTGCTAAGCAGGAAAATCAGGTTCAATCCCTGGATTGGGAAGATCCCTTGGAGAAGGAAATCGTAACCCACTTTCAGTATTCTTGCTTAGGAAATTCAATGGCCAAGGAGCCTGGCAGGCTACAGTTCATGGGGTGGTAAAAGAGTTGGGCATGACTTAGTGCCTAAACAACAAGAACCACAGTACTCTATGAACCTTACATATGTTGACCCATTTATTCCTAGTTGAAAATCTGTAAGACTATTATGTCCATTATACAGAAGACAAAACTGAGGTGCAGGACTATGACAAATCGCCCAAATCATATGGCCAGTGAATGACAGAGTTGGGAGTTGAACTTAATGTAACTTTAGAACCCACTTCTTAACCACACTGGTCTTTCTCACTTCCTCATCAACAGGTCCAGATACACACATATAATTACTTACAGATGCTTTACACACACAGGAAAAGTTAAGAATGACCTTTCTAAAGGAACAAGAAAAGCAGAAAGATCCTCCCGTGTTTTTATTTCAAGATAGCGTCTATGTGCCAATACAGTTTGGATTATTGACACATTTAAAAACAGAAAACTTGTGCCCATGTCTAAATAGGAAAATGCAAGAAAAGATTTCTGGTAAAATTTGATGCATTTACCTGGTTTGATAAAGAAAGAGATCAGTTTAAAAAAGAATCAGAATCCTTCGAATACTTTTAAAAATTCTATTATAACATCACTTTTGTTCAAGAGGAGCAAAAAGCTTTAGAGAACTATTCTAAGTTGGTGTCACTTAAGTGAATTTTGATCTTTAAATAACCATCTGTATTTGGCTACCATCTGATATTGGTCTGTATAGAGCTAAATTTACAGTCCCTTTTCCCAAACATAAAGAAAAAAAGAGCAAAACTAAGGCAGGTTAAAAACACGTTCTGTTAGTAGCTGCTTCAACCGAAACACAGGCATCAGTTTTCCTTCCTCATCATAGTGTCACTAATGACATTTTGCAAATGCGGATTGCATTTTTTTCTTCTGAGCAATTTATAAAGAAGGTATAGGGGTTCATTCTATCATTTGACCAGCTTAGTTACTTAACAAGACTGACGGAAGATCCAACCTGATCAGGTCGACTGTAATCCAGCCTTTAAGTGAGAAGGAATAGAAAACTCAGAAGCTGTCGAAAGGTCCATTGAAGTGAAAGGAAAACACATCCCTGCTTCTGAAGACCCTGAAATAATTTGGAAAAAAAAAAAAGTGATCAGTGGTTTTGACTCTAAAGCTTATTCTAAGGTAAGGAAAGAAAAGAATCAGAAGAGACCACTCTGCTTTTCCAAAGAATGCTTTTTGGAAAAGTAGCATTCCATGGAAGTACATAAAACAGCCAAACCTTTTAACACGACTCTAACAATTGCTAACATTATGTAAACTCCTGGCAAAGAAAACTTCAAATGACCAAAAATCATGTTTGCGGTATTTAAAACACATACACACACACATATTGAAATGGGAGAAACAGATTCAGAAGAAATGATTTGTAAGGATATGGTTAAAACTATTTATATACCGGGTTCTATTTGTTTTACAGCTAGTGCTGCACGGACAGCATGAAAGGTTATCTTTGACAAGGTTTTAGCTATTATTTTCTTCCAGTGAAATGGTATTTCTTGAGAAAAAAAGGTCTTTGGAACAAAATAACAATAAATCCTGATTTAGATACATAAACCTGCCATTGATATCACATAATATCAGTGTTCTTTCTCACTCGATACAGGCGTTTTAAAGATAAATGGTAAACCCGAACTGGAAATCCATCTGGCCGGCTGCCTGCTCTAATGAATAACCCCACTTTGGCGCGTGCAATGTAAGCAGAAAGTTCTCTCCCGGCCTCTTTCGTCTGTCATGAATCTACGAGACAGCCGACATAATATCTGGGCGACAACGGGTGCGCTAACAGTGCAGTGAGTTCCATTTTCTTTGCTTTCTATTGATTTTCACTTAATAACTGGCGAAATACTAAACGTCCGCCCTGAGTACCTAATAAATCCTGCCTGAGCTTTTTATTGAGGAGAATTTAATAAAAACAACCATTGCGGCTGAGGGATTTTTCTTCTGGACAGAACATAGCGGGTAGGGGACATCGGGGTTGGGGCAAGAGGAAGCCATCTGATTTTTTAAGGGACTTTCCTTCCCTTTGGAAAAGTGGTACCCATGTCAAGGACGCCTGTGTGTTTGAACCAGGGTCCGCAGAGAAGATGCTCTAAGTTCTTCAGGCTGGTTGTCTGGGGAACTGGAGGAAAAGGGATGCAAAGACTTGGCCAGAATCATCTTTCTGGTCCCCATAGAGTCCTCTGATACCTTGCTTCAAGCTTCAGTTACAGACTTCTTCATTGTTACCAGTAGCTCTCAACAATCTATAGAAGCGTGCATTTTAGTGATACTAGAAATACAAAGTATGACATGCTTGCTGAATCCTTGGATACCTTTAACAGAATTCTAGATATTTAAAAAAAATAGGTAAACATATGAAGGGAGAGAGTACATACAAATTATTCCATTTAATGCTAATTTGAGGCTCACAAATTTAGTTGTGGGGCAAAGAGCTCTATTTGTGGCTTTTTAAAGCCCAAAGAGAATTGGAAAGTCTGGACTTTGCACCCGTCACCATTGTCCTCTGCATACACTTCTAGAACAATTTCCACTGTTGATGCTCGAGGAAAACCTCTTTATTTTGCTATGTGGTCTTTTAGAAGCTTTTCACAGCTATGACTCCCTCCTCACCCTTTATGTTCTAATTGATCTTGAGGCTATTTTCAAATCATGGGGCTTGGTGAACAAGTACTTTAAATCTCCTCCTGTGTGTGCATTCCTTGTGTTCCATACTCAATAAAATTCCTAACCAAGAATCCACATATTTAGAAAAAATAAAAGTAGAAATATAATTTAAAGTTTTTTTTTTAAAAAAAAAAACAAAATCCACGAATTTTCAGTTTGAGTATCAATGTTATAAAAACCACAGTCACCATGCAAAGCAAACCCTGACTCAGTTACTTGTCAGCAACTCCATGACAGCTTTTCCTGCATAACCTGGGGACAGAGGCAGTGTGATACAATGCAGGTTCATGCCAAAGGACCTCAACTGAAATCCTGGCTTTCCCTCCTCTGAGGTTTGGTTACTTTGTCTATGAAATGAGGATACTGTTGCCCAACAAGCATGGTTGACATCACCTTGGCAAAAATCAATAAATGTATGGGTGCTGGACAAATGATGCCCATTTATTTCACTGCTACCCCAATGACAAACTGTGGTTAATCAACTGGGCTATGGCTTGAAACTGGCAAAAATCTCGGAAATCTCCCTTGTGGCCCTCCACAGTTCACAGCTGAGTTAACTCTTTTCTCAAAAGGAGCTCGTCTCAAAATTTTTGCTTAGAAGAAGTCCTGATGTAAACGGTACAGTCTGGGTGATGATGGCATATCAATGTGGATTCATTAATTGTGAAAAACGTGGAGGATGTTGACAGTGGGGGAACCTGTGTGTGTTTTGGGAAGAGGAGCTGGGAACACTCTGTACTTTCCTCTCAGTTTCACTATGAGCCTAAAACTGCAGCAAAAATAAAGTCTATTAAAAAGAGAGAGAGAATAAAGAATAGCAACAAAACGAAGATTCCCTGAACATAGAAATACTCAATAATATTTGCTTTTATTATTTACAAATGTTGCTTAATAATAATCGAAATCAGGTTCTGACTCTTTACAAAACAGAAGTCTGATCATTATTCCAGTGTAATTCTCACTTAATATAGACATTGACACCTTCTTGTTAATCCCAATTTTTTTTTTTTTTTTGACAGGGATGGGGTGGGGTGGGGTGTTGGGTCCTTTCTTTCTCTGGTTCTTAGTAAAAACTAGAGTGCAGTAAAATCTTTAACACTTTTTCTTTTTCCAATCATTTTGTTTTGCCACTTTTTCAGAGGAGAGCTTTCTTATTTTTCTTCTTCTTTTTTTAAAGATGCTTATGGAACCTAGTCTGTTCTGTCCTCAGCAGAATGTTTTGGTTCCATCTAATCCAATAGGCTAAACAACACCACAGAAAATTCAGCAGGGCCTGTGCTCATCCCCGAGCTGAGATTTGGGAGAGGTCATTTCTGACTTGAAGCTCAGGGTTTTGCAAGGCTCTTGGTGTTCACTTCCTCCAGTGCGTCCACAGAAAGGTGTATTGCTATTCGGATAATGTCTTCCCCTGCTCCACAAAAGGTTGTTGTACTGAGCTGTGATCGTGACAAATGATTTACTATTAGGAACATTCTGTAATTATTGTTCGGTGGGACCGCAGACCGATACATCATTAACATGATAGACGGCCTTTTATATCAGCAAAAATAACTAAATTAATAAAAATGGCTTCATTCCAAACCCTGTCAGAAAGCCAATACTCAGAACAATCAAGTAGCAGTGATACCTGAGAAAGCCATAGTTTATATCCCCCAACAAATCATGTTTTATGCATAAGTAGTAAAATATTTGTATATATAATCTCTATAATATAGGTCTGTGTAACAGAACAGATTTTTATAGATATCAGCCATAAACAAAAATAGAAGATGTTTAAATATTCTGTCCCAAATGATTTAGATTTAAATTTATGCCTTAATGCAATCAGGTTTCAGTTTTAGAATATTAGAATCTGCCTATGATGTCTTTCTTTCAATTCTCTAGCATCGGGAAACAATTAATGAGGATCCTGCAAACTAGAACGTCTTTCCTTGATCGTTCTTCCTTCCCTCCTTCCTGCCATTCTTTTCATCAACAAACGCCTGATTTATGCTTTCAATCCTTAGCCTCACTTATTTTTTTACCCTTTCACACAAAATTGAATATTCAACATTTTATGAGGAAAACAATTTTCCTGCACCCAAATATCTCAAAGCCTACAACAGTGCTTTACTGAGAACAGTCTCCATAGCACCAGATTCAGGCCCTCTGAAAGAACTGACCTATTGATAATGATATTTGTAAGAAACAGTACAACAACACTGGGTGATCTTAATTGACGATTGAGAATTTTTGTGTCTGCTAACCGTGTTCAGAGGTCACTAGAGATGGGAACATCCCAGGTGGTGCTAGCAGTAAAGGATCCACTTGCCAATACAGGAGACATAAGAGAATTGGGTCCAGTCCCTGGGTCAGGAAGATTCCCTGGAGGAGGGCATGGCAACTTACTTCGGCACTCTTGCCTGGATAATCCTATGGACAGAGGAGCCAACACAGCATATAGACAGCTAGGACTTGAATTTGCCAAGAAATCAGGGAAGGAATAAAATAGAATTCAACTGTTCTCTTCTCTGCTATTTTCTTCCTTTCCTACTTTCTCTCTTTCAACTTATTTTGTCCACAATCCCTGTTCAAAACTCTTAGGATAAAATGTGCTTTATAAATCAGAACCATTAGGATGTTGAAAAGTAACATGGTACACATATCCGTACATTACCCTCCTATCACAAGTGGAGTCTGGAGTTTCATATATGAATATGTCTGCAACAACACATATGAACACTCGCAGTAAATGGGCGTAAAGACTATGCAGAGCTTACATCAGTCTGGGTTACATTTTGCTGTAGTTTTAAGTGCCTGGTGGCTCAGACAGTAAAGAATCTGCCTGTATTGCAGGATACCCAGCTTTGGTTCCTGGGTTGGGAAGATCCCCTGGAGAAGGAAATGGCTACCCACTCCAGTATTCTTGCCTGGAGAATCCCATGGACAGAGGAGCCTGGTAGGCTACAGTCCATGGGGTTGCAAAGAGTCGGACATTACTGAGCAACTAACACACACGCACAGCCATGCCCCCAACACACACACGTACACACACGCACACACGCACACACACACACACACAGGTGCACACACACACAGAGGCACACACACAGAAAAATACCTGTTGATTTACCAAAGATTTTTAGATTAGGGATTACACAGAGGGGATTGTATGCATATCTACACAAACCAACACTGAACATTCAGTTAATACAATTTAGACTTCAGTTCAGTCGCTCGGTAGTGCCCGACCCTTTGTGATCCCATGGACTACAGCAAGCCAGTCTTCCCTGTCCATCACTAACTCCTGGAGCTTGCTCAAACTTTCCCCAAAATAAATAAACTTACTTTTGGGTATCTAAAAAAAAAAGATTTTTGCTTTTTTAGAGAAGTTTTAACTTCACATCAACGTTGAGTGGGATGTACTGAGATTTTCCACTTATGCCTAGCCTCACTCATTATCAAAATCCCACCAGAGTGGTATGTTTGTCTGAATCGATGAATCTACACTGACAGATCAATATCACCCAAAGTCCATAGTTGACAGAGTTCACATGGATATGCCTTATCATAGCACACTTGTTCTTTTTCAGGGCATTTCCACTCTTGGTAGTAGCTTAAAACATTAGAAGTTGCCATTAAGTATAATGATCAATAAAATATAGTTTATTCATTGAGTAACTGATATTGTAATGCTACTGATATTTCAATATACTCGATACTGCCATTTAGAATATGCCCTTGTTACTTCATTCTTGTAGAGAAATTTTGAATGACTTCATGCTTCAATCCTTGTCCAATTCTATCCACTGCCAACATTATTTACAGTAGCGTTCATGCTTTTTGGTGGGCTTCTCTGGTGGCTCAGATGGTAAAGAAACTGCCTGAATTGCAGGGGATCTGGCTTCCATCCCTGGGTTGGGAAGATCCCTTGGACAAGGAAATGACAACCCACTCCAGTATTCTTGCCTGGAGAATTTCATGGACAGAGAAGACTTGCAGGCTACAGTCAGTCCATGGGGGTTGCAAAAAGTCAGACATAACTGTATGACAAACACTTTTCATGTTTTTTGGGAAAAGGGGCAAACATAGTCTATATTTGCTCACATACAAGATTTTTACTAAATAAAAACATAGCTTAAAAACAAGATTGCGGTCTAAAAAGACTTGGAGAAAGCTACTTATGATAGCTCACGTCTTCAGATTCTTGCAGCATAAGTGAAATCAGTCCAGAGGCTGGTCAACGTGATCCAGAATTACAGTTCAAAGTCCCTCAGATGATATTAGAAATCATCCTAAATCTGAAAGCAAAATAAATGTAAACATGATCCAGTCAAGTACTGTGTGAGGTGAGGAGCAGTGTGTAGGTAAAGGATGCAGAGAAACCTTCTCTAGACAGATGGGGGAGACTTGGGCGATTGTTTTTATAGCTAAAGCTTGATTGAGACCTATTTTAAACCTCATCTTTTCTGCGTTGGCCTTCTCTTAAAGGAAGACAAATGCCCTTGAAAAGGCGTCTTAAAAGTATGATTCACGGACTTGGGAAGAATTACAGGATGCAGACGGCCGAGAGTGTGGTGCCTCCCCCGAGAGGAGTTCACATTTCCTTCCTCTTAATCTGAGTGAACCATTAAAAAGTTACTTAGTTCCCTGGAGACCCTTCCCAAGGAATCTCCTAAAAGGAAATACCCTGCACTGGAAAGGTAATTTACCTAGACAGGATTTAAAAAGCCAGGTTCCAGTTCAGAGATACCCAGGGACTTCACAGCAGCTGGCGTATTATGCTTTTATGGATTCTCTCCTAAATTAGTTAACAAATCAGAAGTAGGCTGAACAAGAAAACACACATACACACACACAATTACTCTTGTACACTTTATTTATTGATTCTTCCATGCAATTAAATCCTACATATGATAGTTTCACAGCTATTGGAATATCAAACAGTAAATATGAAATCAATTGATTAAGCCTGAAAATAGGCTCATGTCCAACCAATCCATGTTTTGTTTTCTATTCTGAGAATGGTCTTAATTATTTTATCTAGTGGGAAAACTATTTTCTTAGGGATAGGCATGTGGGAGGGGAGGAAAATTCTGTGTTCTGGACCTTAGGGAGTGCTGTGGTAATTTCATGTCTGAGGTCTTTGGGAAGACGGACTTAAGAGCTGATTCCCTTTTATGGCAAAATAACTTATGAATTTGTCTTTTAAAGTCCACTGGAAATGGAGCATGGTTACAGAAAGCTGCAGCTGTGAATATTTGTAAAGCAGCTTGGTTTCCCATCTCTGGCAATTCCCTGTTCCCAGCCTCCATCCTCAACCAGTGTCTTATCCAGTGTTGGAGTTAATGATGGAACAGGAAAGAATGAATGAGAATGTTGGATCATATCAGTTCCTAGCAGCAAACTCATTTCTTTTTGAACGTTTTGTAGGCAACAGATAAGCAGTTGAGCCTTGCCTGACATTTATTAGGGATTTTTGCATTTCCTAGGTCCTGGCTCACATCGGAAGGAATTTTACTGATGGCCGTGAGAACTCTGTCACAATTCCTTGCTCAAATGGCATCACGATTCAACATTTAAAGACTCTCTAAGCTGATTAGTTAAAAGTTTTCTTGATAAAAATGGAGAAGAATTATAAACAGAAATGCAGAGAAATTAGAAAGCTAGTCCTATGTAAAGAAGGAGCTAGTCCTTTACGTAGGAGCTAGTCTTATGTAAAGAAGATTCTACATACTGAAACACACAGATGAATCCAGGAGACTAGCAGGAAATCACATTATCATCTTTCACTTTTCTCTCCTGAAACTGGAAGGACTAGATTCTGAAATATTTGGGTTTAATAAACAACAACCATAAGAATCCTTTTTCCTCCAAGAACTTCACATTTCTCAGCTATAGGGCAGAGTCCTGATACCACACATTATTACAAAGTAAAGTCAAGCAAGAAAGAAGTGTTGGGAATACTTGGATCTGCATACTTTTAATGAATATAAACTCTTTAGCATAGGACATGAAATGCAAATCACGGGAAAATGTATGATTCTATTTACCAAATAGTCACAATCAAGTGATCTGATTATAGGGCAAAATTAGGAGAGACATTCTAAAACTGTCTTTGTAGTGTCATTAAAAATAATGAAGGTATTTACATTTGATAAGCCATTTATCTCATTATTTCTTGTCCAATGAATTTTGCAAAAGAACTAAGAAAAATTCCACCCCCCTTTTTTCTTCCTTTTCATAAAACTCAATCCACAGGCCTGTATATTATATTCACATTTTTTGTCTGTGTGTGCTTCCTTTTGTGTTTTTTGGCTGCACTGGTGGAATTTTCTATGATAAGAGGACCACCAATCCAGTGTGCGTGGTGTGGGGTTGGCCCAGTCAAGTGGGCCCCACTGGGCCTTCAAGGAAAAGGGCCAGGAATTCATAGGGCTTGATTACTGCCAGGGCTTTTTCTGATTTTAAGTGAACTGTGCTCTTCCTAGTAAATCAACGCCTGGACATTAGAAATTTAACTTCAACTCAGAGAAGTGAGCAGAAGCTCTGTAAAGAAGCCACAACAATGCCTACATGAGATTTCTCCCAGCTTGTTTAAAAGTGAAAAGAAGGTTATTGCCTGAGCTATGAACAGTTTTAAACAAACTTCCATAGTAAAGTATATAAGCTTAAGCAAAAGTGTCTTCCTTTATAAAGGAGAAACATTTTGTTGCTTAAAGCTTTTGGTTTGTATTCAAAACACATCTGGCCACCATACCTATTTTCTTTAATTAAAAAAAAAAAAAAGTTAAAATCAAGATATCAGGATTCTTCCAATTCTAATTACTCTATTTACCATCTGTTAATGTAATCTAATTTGGTACATATTTATAGGCCACATAGGTCATTAAATCGTTGGGTTGATGATATGAGAATGAAGGAGATGACTTTGGCCAAATGGCTTAAATGGTGGGTAACCAATTTTATATTTCTATCTTAATATGGTCGTCAGTATTCCTTCTTAAATGTCATTTATTTATTTAAATTCTTGGCCGTGCCACATGGCACATGGGATCCTAGTTCCCTGACCAGGGGTCGAACCTGTGCCCTCTGCATCAGATTCTCAGAATCTTAACCACTTGACCGCCCGGGAACTCCCAGTATTTCCTTCTTAATGGTTTGGTTTCATGACTGAGACTGATTTTTCGTCTCTCTTTGTACCCATACCAGAGAAGGCAATGGCACTCCACTCCAGTACTCTTGCCTGGAAAATCCCATGGATGGAGGAGCCTGGTAGGCTGCAGTCCATGGGGTCGCTAAGAGTTGGACATGACTGAGCGACTTCACTTTCACTTTTCACTTTCATTGGAGAAGGAACTGGCAACCCACTCCAGTGTTCTTGCCTGGAGAATCCTAGGGATGGGGGAGCCTGGTAGGCTGCCATCTAGGGGTCACACAGAGTCGGACACGACTGAAGTGACTTAGCAGTAGCAGTTGTACCCATACCCTTTAATATGTGACCTTGTCATGTGACTAAAGGGAAGGAGTATATTGACTGTCCTTTGGCTTAGGGTCCCCACATGGCTTGCTGTGGCTGAAAGAACAGGTGGAAATGATGGTATGCTTTAACAGGCTTTGGAAGTTTCTGCTTTGCTTCTTGTGCTTCTGCTGCGGCCTTGAGAAGCATGTGCCTGGTTCCAAGAGGAGGATGAAGAACATAAAGACTGGAGACATCACATCTGGGTCACCCCAGCCAAGTTCCGCCTGAGCAAGGAAGCCTGCACTCACCTGGAGATTCACAAGTGATAATGAACAGTCACTGACTGTCTAAAGTCACTGCCTTTGAGAGTGGTTTGTTGTACAGCAGCAATTATCTGATACAGTAAGACTCATTTGTTCACTCACCCATCTTCCAACATCAGTTGGACACCTAACAAGACCCCAGTTCTATGTTAGTAGTCTGAGATACAAAGGTCTAACTTCTAGGGGAAAGAGGTAGAAGGAACAGCAAATTATATACATTTGCAAAGTGCTGAGATGAAAGCATATTTTCGGGGCTATGATGAATCCCATAGGGTGCTACAGAGCGCATTCTGGAAAAGGAGAGATAAATATAGAGGAATTTTAAAGAGTAGGAATTGGGAGGGCTTCCTTGGTGGCTCAGTGGTAAAGAATCTGCCTGCAATGCAGGAGATGCAGGTTCCATCCCTGGTCGGGAAGATCCTCTGGAAAAGGAAATGGCAACCCACTCCAGTATTCTTGCCTGAGAAACCGCATGGACAGAGGAGCCTGGTTGGTCTCAAAAGAGGTGAACACGACTTAGCAGCTAAACAATAACAACAACAGGAATTGGGAAGGCCCTAAGTTTAGATTTTGAAGAGGAGAAGGATAAAAAAGCATTCTATGTTGAGAAAGCACACAGCGTTTGTCAATATCCTATTGCTGAGAAGGATCCTGGTACGTTAAGGGCAGAATGAGGAATTTCACACAGTCAGGAACTATATCTCTTATTTTCTTGAACTCCATATGGTTTTTAGCACGGCAAACCTGGGTAAAGCTCAAGAGTGCCTTGATGATATTGTTGATTAATGTCTTGAGAAGAAACTAGAGATAATGCTTGAGGAAAGTCACCTTAAAATTTCCCAGCTCTCTATCTAAACTCAGACCTAACTTCTTGAGAATGTCAGACTTAGGCAGGAAGCCTTTTGATTATTTGTGGTGTTTTTCTCTTCGCTTCCTGCTTTAATCTTATAGCACAGGGACCAAGCTATTCTAAGGGGAACCACTTCCTTGGTATTTTTGGCGTGTCTCTTACCAGGAAACTGGTGGAAGTGTCAGGGGTACCCTTTTCAAGAGATTTCCACTTGAACCTAGGGGGGCTGCATCTACTTCCTAACCATTCAAGGCTTTGGCCATCTGTGGTTTACTCATGTTGACTATCATGGAGATTGTTGAGAAAAACTCAGGAAGTCCTTAAAGGTCCCAGAACCATATTTTCTTAGCTGTCAAGTTATAACTCTATTATTTACAAGAAACTTTTTTTTTAAGAGACATATTGAAAATTAGTGTGTTTCAATTGGAAAGAAGCTCTGAACTCATTGGGTCCAGTCCTCCCCATTTACCAAGTTGGATGAGCCTGTTCTGGGTGTGAAGTAGTAATAACAATAATAATGACTGATTCAAAAATCTCATTAATTAAGGACAATATGGAACTGAATCTCTTGGCTTCCAGGCTATTGAGTTTAGAACTATACCCTCTTGCATTTTTTTTTTAATGAAACTGTTTTCAAATATTTATCTGAGCAAACATTTTCTTGGTTTCTTTAGAATTATTACTCAGCATCACTATTCATTCATTCTGTTTTTCCTTTGATTATATCTTTATTGTCATTTAACACAGTCCAAAAGTTCCCTACCTATAAGAGTTCAGATTTTGTATATTAAAGGCATTCATTTTAATCAATTCTCTACATTTGAGTTTTTTATTTTTATCTTTACTAGAGTATAGTTGATTTACAATGTTGTGTTAGTTTCAGGTATATAGCTGCCTGAATCAGTTATACATATTATATTCATATATTTATACATATGTGCATATATACCTATATATATATCAATTCTTTTTCAGATTAGTTTCCCATATATGTTACTACAGAATGGTGAGTACAGTCTTCTATGCTATACAGTAGTATACAAGTTTGGTATTCTAGATAATATGTATTCTTGATTTCTTATAGAGCTCATATTATCTAGAACCCCAAACCTGATTCACAAACAAAACTTATACAAAGAGATAAACAAAATATTCTAGTGTCTTAAAACAAGAAAGAGCAAGTCAAAAGAGAAAATGTCATCCAGGGTTCCCAAAAGAACTGAAAGAATGAGTTTCACAGGTAAGGTGATTATTCTGCAGTGGCAAAATGATTAAGGAACTTGGGATGGAGGTGTTTGAAGTGGGGAAATGGACAGGAAAGGAAGGAGAGGAAAGAAGACACTATGTCTTTAAATTGAATTGAATGTTCTGTGACTTTAAATGAAAGCTCTTCTGTTGTTGGGCAAATAAATTTAAACCACTTAACATGGCAGAGAAGGTCAGGCAAGCTTATTATAGTGATCATAGCGTTACAGCTATTGCCATTGACCGCTGCTCTCCGGAATCACCAATAATCAGAGACCACAAGCTGTGTTTGCAGAGAAAGGTCATCATTCATTTTTTTCAAAGCATTAATATCTTTTGTTTGTTTGGCTCAACATGAAACAGGAATCGATAGAGGTAATTCACAGAGCAATTAGCCCCTCATCTGTCAAACGGCATCTGGGTGTATTTAACAAAAAGACCTTTGGAAAGGTTTAAAAAGGAAGAAAGTGCCTATACCATCAACGATTTATATTTTCTACATGACATGTTGTGTATGTATCTGTGAAAAGGGGGGCCCTGGGACTAAGAAAATATACATAAAGCATGCTATAAATCTACACTTCAATGTTATGATGTTGCAGTGTAGAGATAGACCAAGAAAAGCTTGGATTACATTCTCGCCTGGATCCTGTGAAGAGGGCAAATGGCTTGGGGTTTTATATCATGGCCACATGCAGCCTTGATAAAGGAATTTCACAAAAAGAAGACCTCAAGGAAAAGCTGGTTTGGGGAGGTTAAGGAATTGGGAAAGAACAAGTGCTCCCTCTTGACATCAGACTTTTGTGCTGGGAAACAAGATGCTCCTAAGACCAGCCACTGACCCATTACATGGAAACAGCCCCACCACAACTCAACCTCAGCCATGCCACCCTGGAGTGGACCTATCTCCATACCTAATTTGCCTTTACTTACATAAGAAAGAGAAAATGAAATGCAAATTAAGAGACTTCAGTATCCAAAAAAAATTAATTCTGTTCTGGCTCTATTTTTCTTTATTGAATGTCAGTTATGTGGACCATGGAATTAATGCAGTATCAAAGAGATAGGCTTTTTTAAAAAATTCAGCTCAGGGAGTTGTCTACACATTTACACCAATGCTATTACTCTCAGCAGGACCAGATGTATTTGGGAAATTTGGGGACTGGTATATTTTCTTTTCAATTCTCTGGCTCTTCCTTCTCATTTTTTTCTTGACTTTTTTTGTTTTGTTTTGTTTCTCCCAGTCCTATTCCCTCACTCTTTTTTTTTGTTTGTTTTGTTTTGGTGTTCATCCAGCATATATCATCATGACCAAAAAAGAAGTCATGAGATAAAAAAGAAAGTTATAAAACTTTGCCTTTTCCATGACTCCAAAAAATATGCATTTTGGGTTTTGAATTTAGTTTTATTCTTAATACCCAGACATTCTAACAGGTTGACTAGCCATCTCTCAGGCTTTTTCAAGATAACTGTAAATGTCTTATTTACAAATTATGTGATACAGTTAAATTTAAAAAGCAAGAGACTGTACTGAACTTTGAGTATAATTACAACTGTGAAAAAAATATCACAGTAAAAGACTGAGAGGAAACAATACTTAAATAATGTTGTCTTTGGGTAGAGAGATTGTAGAAGTTATTTTTGTTTCATTTAAAATTTCTGTATTTTCAAGTTTTTCTATAATAAACATACTAATGCATACATGATAAGTGTCTTATATTTCATACTGATCTCAGATAACCAGAATTTCACTTTTTATAAACATTGTCAAATATTCTTATTAAATTTTGTTTTCATGGCTAGATCTAAAACCAGTTCTTAGAGCCTCATGAAATTGGACAGACCATGTACAATTCCAATCTGACTATAAGACTGAAGTTGAGGACAGTGGGATACCAGGAAGTAACTCATAGCACTTCTAGATTTATGGAATAATGACATCCTGTTATAAGAGAATTTCACTGTCAAAGTCTTGGGTTCATCTCGTTATTCTGCATGTAGAATTTTATTCTGGAGGCATTGTGACCCAGTGTTCCTTTCCCCTCTACCTCCCAGTTTTTTGGTTTATTTTTTCCGTTTACATCAGCTGTGCCGGAAGTTTCCATACATTCAACACATGGCTTCCTTTATGTAGAAAGGTTCTCTGCAGCCTATACATTGGCTAATAATTATTTCCCACATTTCCTGTTACTAAAGCAAATATTACAGTCAGCAGTTACCTAGGGTCTATTTTGCTCTTATGAAAATACTACAATACACATCAACAATAATCCAAATCATCCCACCTGCTAAATGGTTATCCAAAAGAAGCTATTATTTCCCTGTTGGACTGTCTTAGGGGTGGGTCTGGCTTCCATGGACTTTGCACATTCTTCTGATTTGTGAGTCAAACCTGAGCTAGAAAGACGGACTGCCGCCTCCTCCGGCTCTGCTTAGAGTCACTGGGGTGCAGTTCATCAGACAAACACCTCATAAGCATCAGTTCTGGCTGCTTTCCAGGCAAAACCATGTCATGCCATTGAGTAACACTTAGGACCCAATCTTTCATCCTCCTCCTCCATAACTAAATAAATTGGGTAAAGGTCTTGCCCTGCCTCAAGATAACAAGAAGTTTAAAGAACTTACTGGTGTTTCATGTGGCAGACACTAAGCTTTAGCGAAGTGAACAAAACAAGATGGTGGCTTTCCTGAAGTTCAAAGGCAGCTCTGACAGCAAATGAATACAGGCAATCCTCGTTTCCCTGAAGGGAGCAAATACTATTGCTAATTAAAAGGAAGGAGATTCAGATGAGAGGGCTGAAAGAAAATGAACCTAGACTTCTCTAATGCTACTTTACTTAAAACCTGATGTTCAATCTAGAGTAAGACTCTCTTTCTCTAAAACTTTTTCTGTGAATGATCTGATAGTAAATAATTTTGTGCTTTGTTCAGCAGTTACTAAACTCGACTGTTACAGTATGAAACAGCCAATGAAATATTTAAACAAATGAGTGTTGACCACATATCAATAAAACTTTATTATGGACATGAAATTATGAATTTCATAGAATTTTCATGTTATCTCAAGTTATCATTCTTCTTTAATTTTTTTTTTCCAACCATTTACAAATGTAAAAACTATTCTTGGCTCACAGGTAATACAAAAGCAGCCATTGGCCTGGATTTGGCGGTTGGGCCACTGTTTGGCATAGAACTCTCGGTTCTAGAGTTCAGAAATTCTAGTTAAAGTTTGCGTATCAGATTCTACAGAATGACAGGCCTTTGTTGGCTACTCTCAGTTCAGTGACAGCTGTCACTTATTATTTAACTATCATCTCTTAAGAATAAAGGTTCTTTACTTTAATCTTATCTTTTGTTATTTCAGAAAAGGCTCATGAAAGTTTTCAAACTCATTGAAATTAGTGGAGAATCTTAATTATGTGTGACTCAGGTATGGTATTGGGGGAGAATTTGCATAACCAGACCAAATTAAACTGCATAAAATCATGTCTTCTGGTTTTCCTATGTTATATTTTTCAGGTAAAAATCCCAAGTAGTCTAAAAGTCAGTATCAATTTAAACTATAGTTTATTCAAATAATAATATAAAAGTAATTATTGAATAAAGTCAAAAACTTTTTGGTGACAAAGGAGAATATTCTCTTTCTGATGTAAACGAAAATGAGTGCAAACCTACATTTGTGTGTAGATCTATATGTAACTGAAATATAGAAATTAAAATATTAAAAATATTTTGGGGGAAGTTAATTGCTTCTTTCTACTCTTTTTCTACTTTCTAAATTGTTCACAATGTGTATACTGCTTGTATAATTAGGGGAAAAAAGTATTACAATAATATATTTTGCTCCAAGCTTTCAAAAGTATTTCTGTGGACTGACCTATGCTTCTCTAGCAATCCTGGAAGAGGAATCATGAAATATACTGCATGATTCATTGACCACTGGAAGACTTTGTGATAGCATTGAAGATAACCTCCAGTGAGCTCATAAAAATAATTACCTGAAAGTTGTACAAATTCAGCAGTTTTATGACATACAAAATAAAGGAAAGGAAGGAAGAAACAGGTAATAATACAAGTAAGATCTCATTAAAGGGACAAGGACAACTATATGTAAAAAGAAATAATAGATGTTACTAAATTCTGTAAAATTGTGGCAGGTCAATAGAATTAAATGAGAGAGAGCCAACAAACCCTCCCCTCCCTTGCTATTCAAAAGAGGAACAAAACACTAATTACTCTCTGGCATAAAAATCTTATATTTATGACCAAAGTTTTCGTAAAAGCTTGCCTTCCTCTTTATTTGTAATTTTCCTAATGTTTGAGGCCAAACATTCAACTTTCATTCATGGAGACAATGTAGTAAGAAGGGATTCTTTCATGCACTAGTCAGTGCATTTTTGTTTCAGCTTTTTTAAGAAAAGAATAAATCTCAATTGACAGTACAACACGTAATTCCTATCCATATATTTATTCCTATTTATATTGTAGACATCACCAGGAAGAGGAAAACACGACTTGCTTTTTTCTGAATATGTAAAAATAAGACTTTGAAAGGACCGTTAAAAAGAACACCATATTAAAGATATATAATTAAGTGATGGTTTTAAATGATCAAATACTGAAATAGCTTTATTTATGATTTTCACTGCTTAGAAGATAAGTAAATCTATGAGAACAAAAGAACCAGTGACATCTTAGAAGTAAGATAAAGACTTTTAAGGCATTTGGGCCTAAAGCTTGGAATTTAATCATTAGACTTGGCATGTCAATAATTTTAGACTGAAAAGCACTTATAGAAACATACCTGAGAGAGATACTATTGTGTGTCTCTGTCTTTCTCTCTCTTTTTTCTGCTTCCATCCCATGGAAACCGAGCTCCCAAGCAATCTACTTGACTGACGGACTTGTAAGGAAAGAAATTATAGCTGTAGGACCCGACTACTTTACTTCACCTTATCAAATGCACTCACCAATTTATGCTCTTTTTCCACAGTCTGACAAGAATCAGGACTGTTCCAGGGCTTTTGGAGCCCTCTTGTCTCTCCGGATGGTGACATTCTATCTTGACAACTCAGATCCAGCCACCAGGTACCACCCACCGGCCACTGATAGCTTTTCAGGCTGTTCCAGGTGAAACAAGAGGAGGCATGATCCAGACTGCAGTTTTAACTATTCTATGTTATGACTCATAAGTTTGCTTTAGCATTCAAAACTTAACATGGTAGACTGAGCTCTGCAGCATAAGCTGCTGATTGAAGGCTTGTAATAAATGAGAGTCTCAGATGAGATGGGGTGGGGGATGGGATTGCTTCTTCTGTTTGGTGGAGGAGGCCTGCCAGGCACTCAATAACTGTGCGAAGCTGTGAGTAAGTGCTAAGTGAGTCCTCCAGAAAACAAAGTTAGAAATTGACGCCATGGCCGCCCAGGGAAAGTCATGAAGAACTTTGAACTAGAATGGCAGTTGGAACTTGAAAGGTCAATAAGTTTGGGGAGGTGCAGAGAACTGGAGAGGCGGGAGGAAGTAACGAGCTGTGTTAGTGACTAATACATTGTATCCCAGGACCTGTGTCGGCAGCACAACATATGCAACCCCATTTAATTCTCACCGAATCCTGAAGCTGAAACTCAAAGAAAATAGAATTTTATGAATATTTCACAGCTAAGAAATACAGGAAAATGGATTGAGACCCAGAGCTGCCTCATTTTGAAGCTTACATTCTTTTCAGTACACCAAACTATATCAAAGATGTTTTTTGGAAGGCAGACTGGTGGGAGTTCGAGTGAAGAGGTATGAATAAACACAAGCTACAGGATGACAGAGCTTCCTTCCTGGAACAGTGGTTGGGATGAAGCAATAAATACCAAAATTCATTTTTTTTTCCCTAGGAAGAATTGCAAGATGAAATTGCATGCACTTGACAAGCATTTATCAAATCTGAATTTATTTCCTGATTACAAAAGTATTCCATGTTACTGGTAGGATAGGAAACTATAGAAAGAATCACCAGCTAAAGAACCAGAATGAGCAACTGTTAATATTTTTCCAATCTCTTTCTTTTTTCTTCAGATATATACACAGTGCTTATAAAATTTGAATTTTGCTTTTTATATGTTTATATTCCGACATCTGAAATAACATAACACAGTATTTTCTTATGTTCTCTTTGTAAACATATTTTAATGAATACAAAATATTCCATATGTATAGAGTACCACAAATTATTAAACTCTTATCATTGAACATTAATGTTATTTCTAATTAGTCTAGTTTTTAAAATTATAAATGATGTGCAATTTTGTGTGTAGATCATTTTGTTCATTTCTTATTTTTCCTTAAGAAAACAACTTTTAAACAAAACATTGTTTGTCTTATTTCCAATGGTAGAGAAAGTTTAAATCTAAATATCAGTCTTGTACCATTCTAGAACCTGAAGCCCAGAGCAGATCCTTGAAGGAATAAGCCAGCCTACCATAAGCTTGACCCAACCATCATCATCACTACCATCTTCACTTGGGAGAGTTAATCCTCCCCTGCATCAGGAAGAGAGAGAAAAAAGCACAAACAGAGAGAGGGAAAAGAAACTGAAGAAAAGATGAAGGAAGAAGGCAAGAAAGAGGACACGGATTCTTTTTCTCAGAAACAGATGAATTTTCTCTAGGCAGGCAAACTATTTTTTTTAGAGCAAACTCCATGGTGGTCTTGGGGGTGATAGGAAGGACTCATTGTGGATTTTGTCAAAGTGGTTACTGGCTTTTTAATGTTGAGTAACCTTCAGAGGTGGTACATCTGCTGGAGCATCTCTTCATTTGGGAACATCACACAGTGACAGAAAGCACCCGGGTTTGAATCCCAGCCACTCACTATAACAGATCTGTGACTTGGGACAAGTCCTTGAATTTCTCTGAGCCTCAATCTCAACAAGAGTCAAAGGAGATAATGATGCTAACTGGGAACATTGGATCATGACAAGTCAAATTATGTATCACCAGGCAATCACACGCCAAGAGCTCCTTTCTCACTTTCTTCCACACTTTTACTTTTCACAGGTGGCAGGAAGCTTCATTTTCTTCAGGACATGACTTCATTTTTAAAATTAGAGTGCAATATTTTGACAAAGTTCAATGATTTGACAAAGTATCCCTAGGTACTGAGGACTGAAAGGCATTGCCCAGTCCCTTATGGGGAATCACAGTTCAGTGAAAAAGACAGGAATGGTAACGGAGTAATGTGCAAAAATGTCAAAAAGAGAGAACTGGGTACAATGCTGTGTGTGTTCCCAAATAAGGGAGGGAAAAATCTATTTGAAGAGGGTGCAGCAGAGGAATAACCCTTGAGATGGGTTTTATGAGTACATGCTTGCCAGGCAAAGACAGGAAAGGAGAGTTCCTGGCATGAGTTAGCGCTTGGTCCATTGGTGGTTGGGTGAAGGTTAATATTTGGCGTAAGAGTCCCTAATAGAAGCTAAAAGTGATTCAAATGCCACTTCTGCTGCAGACCGTTGCCTGGTCCCCTATACAGGAAACCCTGTCAACAGGCTCAGCACTCTAACTGCTCTCCATTTGTGGATTTCTTTGACAATTACTACTTCCTGCTTTGCATCAGAGATATTTGTGTACCTATTTTACTTTCATTACACAGCAGAGAAACTAGAGACTGTTTTATCCTGGTATTCCCCACAGTGCATTCAACTTAAAATTATATGTATACATATATATGAAAGCCAATGTATTTCACTTTCACTCTGTCTATCATAGAGGAGTTCTTGGTCATTTTATTTATGGACTTTACACGGGTGAAAAGAAGCTCGGCTTTTTGTTACACAGCTTGTTGCATATTAAGCATTGATGAGTGTGCTACACCTTCCTCATCACCCAGGAAATTTGGCTGAGCTTGTTTTCTTCCTGCTCTTAAAGCAGTGATTTCTTCTAATACCATTGATTCTTGTAGAATTTAAAAAAAAAAAAAAAAAAGTCAAGGTATTTCCTCTTTACTACTCACTCAACTTAGGGCTTCTCAGGCAGAGCCTGGGGACTGACACGAAACCCCCATAAGATGTGATTTGCTAAATTCTCAGCAGAGATAGAAAGTGACGGATCTTGAGTGGTTAAGGGGCCAGTTTCAGTTCAGTTCAGTCACTCAGTAGTGTCCGACTCTTTGAGACCCCAAGAACCGCAGCACACCATGTATCCCTGTCCATCACCAACTCCCGGAGCTTACCCAAACTCATGTCCATTGAGTTTGTGATGCCATCCAACCATCTCATCCTCTGTCATCCCCTTCTCCTCCCGCCTTCAATCTTTCCGAACATCAGGGCCTTTTCAAACAAGTCAGCTCTTCGCATCAGGTGGCCAAAGTACTGGAGTTTCAGCTTCAACATCAGTCCTTCAAATGAACACCCAGGACTGATCTCCTTTAGGATGGACTGGTTTGATCTCCTTGCAGTCCAAAGGACTCTCAGGAGTCTTCTCCAACACCACAGTTCAAAAACATCAATTCTTCAGCACTTAGCTTTCTTTAGTCAAACTCTCACATCCATACATGACTACTGGAAAAACCATAGCCTTGACTAGATGGACCTTTGTTGGCAAAGTAATGTCTCTGCTTTTTAATATGCTATCTAGGTTGGTCATAACTTTCCTTCCAAGGAGTAAGCGTCTTTTAATACCATGGCTGCAATCACCATCCGCAGTGATTTTGGTGCCCCCCAAAATAAAGTCAGCCACTGTTTCCACTGTTTCCCCATCTATTTGCCATGAAGCGATGGAACCAGATGCCATTGATCTTAGTTTTCTGAATGTTGAGTTTTAAGCCAATTTTTTCACTCTCCTCTTTCACTTTCATCAAGAGGCTCTTTAGTTCTTCTTCACTTTCTGCCATAAGGGTGGTATCATCTGCATATCTGAGGTTATTGATATTTCTCCCAGCAATCTTGATTCCAGCTTGTGCGTCCTCCAGCCCAATGTTTCTCATGATGTACCAATTTAGGGACATTTTGTTTCTCAGTCTTTTGGGTTTAGATCCCTTTCAGTCAACTAATGAGCTATAGTTACCTCCAAGTCAAATCTGTCAAGAAGATCATTAATATTCACCTTATCCTCTGGCTTATTATAGGTAGAAATGAGTTATAGTATATTACAACAATTTGTTTCAAAATACTTACACCTATTAAGCATTAACCATGGCCAGGCACTTTCTAAACATTTTGTCAATACTAATTAAATTCGTATCCACAGTGTTTGAATGACTCCGTTGCCATTAGCATCTTCATTTAATAGGTGATGAAGCCAAAACATGGAGAACTCAAGTGTTTGTAACTTTCCCGTGGATCACACTTGATAAGTGATGATCTTAGACATAAACCTAGAACAATTTGCCATCCAGCCTGGGCTTTTATCCTCTATGTCACCTGGATTGAGGAAATATTATTGTCTTTATTTTATAAAGAAGGTACAGAGTATGACTTCTATGACTTGTCTAAGTCTACACATTGGAAAAAGGCAGAGCGAGAATTTGGAGCCGAGTCCATCCAGCTCTAAAGCCTGAGTCTAAATCTTTATGGTTCTCACTCTTGGTCAAGGTTTATAACACTTTTGCTTATGACTACATGGTACCTTCTCCTACCTATGGGATTTATCAGGAGGGCTTCCTAGGTTGAGGAAGAAGAGAACAAGGTGGCTTCCTGAAGCCAGTCTAGAAGTCATTGATTGAGGTCAACTGAAAGAGGCTGGGATGACTCTATGAGTGAATTAATTTCAGGGTATTTGAACTACTAGGGATGTTTCCTATAGGATCTGTTGAAGATGACTTACCCCACTATGCTGTGCAGTGAAAACTATAGTCACTTTACTATATTTTGTTACGGTCCAGTCTTGAGGCTGAGGTTCAGGACAAAAGGAGTCGAGAATCCAGGTCAAAGAGCAAAAAAGGGGTAAAAGTACAGAGCACAGAATACCAAGATCACATTCATCTTTTGAAATACTGAATGGATAAACATCAAAGACAAAGGAAGCCATGGATATGTCATTTCCAGAACCAAGGCTGGTGTAGGCACCTGAACCCACAGGCCGAAATAAGCAGAGCCCTCTGAAGACAAATAGAAATGAAGGCTGGTCTGGATTGTGAGATCAGAGTTGAGTTCAGTAGGAAATAGGTGGAAAATAAAAGTGGTCGATTGAGTGCTGCTAGTGTAACCTATTGCTCTGGAATCCTAAATGGACAGCCCCCTGCTTTTTCATTATGGTGGTTGTGTTTATACCCATCAAATTCGTGGAGTCTTGAAAATGGACTGATGAATCACCACAGGAAGCTTCTGCTAATTAACCTGAAGTATCTATTTTATGTGTTTCTTTCCTTCAATGATATAGGATGAAATGACTGTGTTGTCTTTTCATTCCCTGAGGTACCAAAAGAGACAGCAGGATGTATAAAGTAAGGTATTTCTTCTCTATTTTGAGAATAAAATCAGTGGTATGTGTTTATTTACAGATGGTTCTTAACAGTTGTCCCTTTTAAATGAAACCTGATGACTGGAAGTGGCTGTACTTAATGGCAGTGAGTTCTGCCAAATAAATAATGTTCTAGGGAAGCAAATATATGTAATTAAATTTGACAAAGTAGTCATGGTTTGCTTTGGAATCATCAACAGCTACTTATATGACAAATAACCCTCTGACAATCTCTTTAGGTCTTCCTGTTGCTTATATGAGATTCTTAAGCCAGTCAGAAGGTGATTAGTTTGGTCAGATTGACAGAGAGTACAATGGATGCCTTAGCAGTAAAGTTGGTTTATCAAATAACCTTAAATGGGTTAAGAAACAAAACAAGTTCTTTTTGTTGTTGTTTTACTTTGTTTTCCAACTCTAATTTTCAACCATGCAATGCCAAAACCTCCCTTTTCCATTCTTGAAAAATAACTTGGCAGGGCTCTATAACTTTCTAGTCCTTCTCAGATATAAAAACTCAGTGCAGTCTATTTTGAAACTAAAATCTCATATTGGATTCAAATTTCTTCTTTTGGAACCCTCTTACACTGTTGGTGGGAATGTAAATTGGTTCAGCTATTATGGAGAAAGATACAGAGGTTCCTTAAAAAACTAAAAGTAAAGCAAATATATGACCCTGCAATCCCACTCCTGGGCATATATCCAGAGAAAAACATGATCCGAAAGTATACATGCACTGCAATGGTCATTGCAGCACTGTTTACAATAGCCAAAGCATGGAAGCAACCTAAATATCCATTGAGAGAGGAATGGATACATTTACAAAGTGGCATATATATACACAATGGAATACTACTGATCCATTAAAAAGAATGAAACAATGCCGTTTGCAGCAACACACATGAACCTAGAGAGTGTCATACTGAGTGAAGTAAGACAGAGAAGAAATATTGTGTGACATCCCTTATATGTGGAACCTAAAAAGAAATAATACAAATGAACTTACTTATAGAACAGAAAGAGACTCACAGACTTATGGTTGCCAGAAGGAAGGGATAGTTAGGGGGTTGGGGAAGGTCATGTACACACTGCTATATTGAAAATGGATAACCAACAAGGACCTACTGTATAGCACAGGGAACTCTCCTCAATGCTATGTGCCAGCCTGGATGGGAGGGAAGTTTGGGGGAGAATGGATACACACACACACACACACACACATACATATGGCTGAGTCCCTTCGCTGTACACCTGAAACTACCACAATATTGTTCATTGGCTATACCCCAATACAAAATAATAAGTTTAAGGTTAAAAAAAACAAACTGAGTTCTCTTCAGAAAACAATAATGAAAATAACTTTGTTATTATATTATATATATATAAAAAATTCTTCTCTTTCCCCCAGCAGACGCCACAACAGACTCTATCATGACTACTTGGATTGGAAAAGGGGATTAAGAATTTTTATTGATACTCTTATCATTCTCTCTCCTCCTGGTCAAATTCTCCTGGTCTGCCTTATCTGACTCCTATCAGGAAGAGCTAAAAGCACATTTGGCTTTCCCTGTTCTTGACTTGACCTTCTGTTGTTGGATAAAGGATGTTGGGAAGGAAGGTAAAGGAGGAAGGATTTATCTAAATTGGCAGAAAACTCAGACTGGGACATGACCCGTGGTTTCATTGATTCTCTTTGCAACTGGTAACTACCACTCATGATGCATTCTTTCCCCTTGAGGTGTGTAGCTTAACCTCGGGCAACTTTCCGAAGACCTTGCCTATTTCCTTGATGTCCCCAGAAATTCTTAGTCTACTTCTCCATTGGCCAAGTAGCCTCCTGGGCGGCCCTAAGTTTCCCGAACACTCTTTAGTTTCAGTGCTTGCTCAACTGGAGATGAAACCACTGAGTCTTCTTCTCACCCTCCGGGGGCAGGAAGGCCCCTTAGAGTGAGGGCAGTGGCTCTATCTTCTTCCCAGGCACACTGAACCATGATTCCAGCAAGCTCCACTTTCAGTGGTGCTGGTGGTAAAGAACCTGCCTGCAAATTCAGGATTTGCAAGACACTTGGATTCGATCCCTGGGTTGGGAAGATCCCCTGGAGTAAGCAATGGCAATCCACTCCAGTATTCTTGCCAGGGAAATCTCATGGACAGAGAAGCCTGGTGGGCTATGGTCCATGGGGTCACAGAGTCGGACATGACTAAACACCTACACACATACTAGTAGACTTCCCCCCTTGACGACCTCTTTTGACCAACCTTGAGCCCAGTTTCTATGGGAATTTCACCCTAAAACACAATTAGGCACTTGTTTAGGTCACACAGGCTGCCCTGGTGGCTCAGAGGTTAAAGCGTCTGCTTCCAATGTGGGAGACCTGGGTTTGATCCCTGGGTTCAATCCCTGGGTTCAATCCCTGGGTCAGGAGGATCCTCTGAGAAGGTAATGGCAACCCACTCCAGTATTCTTGCCTGGAGAATCCCATGGACGGAGGAGCCTGGTAGGCTACAGTCCACGGGTTTGCAAAGAGTCGGACACGACTGAGCAACTTCACTTTCACTTTTCACTTTCACTTTCACTTTAGGTCCCACAGAATCTTCCTCACTGTGTTCTTCCACTCAGTCACGGTGGTAATAAGATATACTGCAATTTCTCAGTTCCAGCAAATACCCAGCTAGAGAGTAACTCAGTTCTTTTTCTCACAGGTGCCTCCAAGCTGTGTAAGTTATCCCCTTGAATCCCTTATTTTGCAACCAGTTACCTTGGGAATGGGGAGGAAATAGCCTCTCTCCAGAGCCTGCTCAACTCATAGAGCTGAGAGATTTTCTCCTCCATGATGTCCACCACCAGTAGACTGGGAAGGAGGTTGAGACTGAGTTGAATGAGACTGGTGGTAGCAGACTCTGCTTACATCACCCAGGGGAAATGTCTGGCCCCAACCACAGTTGGTTCACTGGTGACTTGAGTGTGAAGCACCCACGAATCTCATTTCCAGTTGTATACCATGCTCACAGCTTTCAGGAAAATACAAAAAAAATTAAGTTTTATAGACTTAAATCAGTCATAAAATAACCGCACTCTTCACCCATATATGTATGGTGACTTAGATGGTAAAGAATCTGCCGGCAATGAAGGAGATCTGGGTTCAATCCCTGGGTTGGGAAGATCCCCTGGAGAAGGGAATGGCAACCCACCCATTCCAGTATTCTTGCCTGAAGAATTCCACGGACAGAAGAACCTGGCGGGCTACAGTCCATGAGGTCCCAAAGAGTTGGACATGACTGATGACTGACTTTCACTTTCATTCATTCATGTATATATATATATGTGTTATATATATATATATTTGTTTATATATATATATATATTTATGTTTGCATATGGAAGACAGGATGGGTTTTATTTGCAAGGGTGAAATGGATGCCATAATGGATGCCATGTCACTTCTGTTTTTTCCTGTCCACTGAATCCTCTACTGCATGACAAGCCAATGCATTTAGGATTGCCAACATCAGAATTCGAGTCCTAGAAGGAAGTTGCCAAGGATTCTCCACCATCTGCAGGGACACCGAAACACTTGTCCTCCTCTTCATCTGAGTTCTTTCCAGAAGGAGTCATACTTTTGACCACAAGGTCCACTTGTAATCACTGTTTTGTCCTTGTTTCTAATATTTCAAAGAGACAGCCATGAAAAGAAGCACCTGTGGTAAGCAGCCCTTTGCTCCAGTCAAATGAGTACCAGATCATTGCTGCTCCTCCTGTCTACGGCATCCCCTAGCTTCTGAAGAGCCAAAGTACTTCCTCACTCATCCCCTCCAATGTCCTTTAGAGATGCCCACATTGCTTCTTAACAAGCACAATTCTGCTTCTTGCTTCTTACTGGAAATCGGCTCAGTGCTGACCGGATCTGATCTTTTGGTGGGTGGAGGGGAATGAGGGGTCAAAACTGCATTTGACCCTTTGTTCCACAGCCTTACTTCATAGCTGAGCAGTCAAATTCTGATTTAAACTTCTTTTTTCCTAGTCCCTAGATCAGTTTCTTACCTTGGAGCATGTCCCCTTTACTGATCTCATACATTTTTATTTTATTTGATACTTGATGTTATGCTTGGATTATAGAACTTCCATTCAGTAAAGGTTCTGTAACAAATTGTTCTTTTGTACAATTGCCAACTCTCTCAGACTAAAAACTTATTGGGGGAAAAAGCCAGATAAAGAATTAAATGGAGTCCAAATTAGGGGCTGGCTAATAAAATCAGATTTTCTTGACACTTTTAGTCAATGCAAAAATAATTGTGGGAATATAAAAGGTTTTTTATGGTCAATTATTCTTGTCTTAGTAAGTATCTATAATCATAGCCCCCTTGGAATAGGTAATAATCCTCCACTGAGAAAAGTGAGACTTCCCTACAGATCCATAAGAATGGTAAGACATTATCACATGCATGCATAAAATATATTAATATTGAAATGTGCTGGCTTTAAGGTCAAGCAGGTAGGCGTCTTTTTTTCTACCCTGAAAAAATATATATATTCTCTGACTTTATTGGGCTACTGACATCCAATTGATCTGTATTATTCTTAGCTGGCAAGAGCCTATATACCTAAATGCCTAAGATAATAGGTATTACAGTATTAGGTAAAAAGCCTCCATGCAGTCTATAGCAATATCAAAAAGATAGAAAGTGTAAAATAAGGGAGATTAAGATGACACCAGAAAGCTTTGAATGAGGTGTCATTTTGCATTTAGAGAGACAACCAGGAAAGTTAAGACAGAAGCAAAAAAATCCCCTTTCTCACCAGCTGCCCTTAAAGGTTTACAAATGATCTGTTAACAGAAATGAGTTTCTCTTGGGCTTCAGACACCATTTATTACGCTGGGAGAGAGACAAAAAAAAGGAGATGGAAAAGACTGGAAAATTATGCTTATTTGAAGGCAAAATGCTTCCCATCAGCAACATGATGAAAATGCACCAAAGGTGTCAGGCAGATGTTGACATGTTACTATTTCTCATGAGGCCTTTCACTGAGGAGTGAGTGCGAAGAACTTTTGGGGTGTTCTTTAGAATATGAATGGAAATGCACTGCTAGGCTGGATGCCTTGCCTGAGAAATTGTGATTATATTTGATGATGAAGAGGAAGAGGAAGTGTGTCCTAAATAGGGGGCTTGAACCTCGATTCCCTGGCTGCCTCCCAGATGTCTTGTGCTACGAATGGGCTCATCTGATCTCTCTTAGTCAATTTCATTCTGGAAAGTAGCCAGTGGGCCTAGTTCACGACCCAGTGATGTCATTATAATTCATTCTCCCTCACCACAAAGACTTCGGAACTTTCCAATTTACAATGGGTCTTTTTAATAAAGAAGAGTGTCATGCACAGAATTTTTAAGTGTTTCTAATAATTTATCTTTTTTTTTTTTTCTGTTTTAGCCTCAAAATGGCCTATGGTATTTCTATGAAGACTGGACTCTCAAAACCATTCAAAGAATTTATATCTTTGTTAAACTACACGGTAAGTTTTATGAGCTGAACTAAGATCATCGAAGCTTCTTTCAAGAGAGCATCTTGTCCAAATAAACAAACAGACAAAAACTAAATTTTTATCTTTATTCATAAAGCAGATTAGGGTCCCTCAAATGTACTAAGACTTAACTAATCTTACATCTTGAACACGGATGTACAAACTCTAAATAGGATAAATGCCAATTTTAGCAATATTCTCTGTGTTTTGAGCCTGGCTTTCCAAGCTGAGGGTGGGGCCAGGAACCAATAGAGGCACGTGTAAGCCAGTTAAGAGCATTTAAGGGCTATGGCCTCATCTGTGCATTCTCTCAACACCTCTCCTGGGCTGTAAGAAAATATTCACTGATGAAGATGACATATAAATCGAACTCAGCATTGAGGAGTTAGAGCCCTGCCTGCCCAAGTCCCTCACCTCCTTGAACTTGGTTAACCCTCCTTGCTAAAATAAACTTGGCTGAGATGACTTCACTTATCCTCGGCATGGTTTTTTAAAGCCCTGCGTAGTACACGCCGAGTGGATGATCAATGGATGTGTGGCCTGTGCTGTAATTTAACTTGCTCTGTCTGACAGGAGATGTGGAATAGCTAAAGAGAGGCTTTACTTGTAATCTTCTTATCACCTTATCCTGGAGTGTTTGTGAAGAGCAAGGCCTTGCCTGCCCTGACTCCCAATTGAGGGTTAATACTAAGAAAGAGAAATTGCCCTTTAGTAGGTCTTGATGGAGCGACCTGACAAAACCTTTTCTGGACACGTTGGGAACTCTGGCTTCTCAAGGCTGTATGGACACTGGCTTTCACGAGCTACAACACAGTTTTTCTCCTCTATGCTTTGTAGAAATAACTTGCTGTAATCCTGATGTGCTGGGAGCAAAAAAAAAAAAAAAGAAACCCATACATTTGTTTTCATTCCTTTTCTAAGGTATAGATTCTAAGTCAGATCTTCCTGCACGTGAAGTCGCTGCAGTCTTGTCCAACTCTTTGCAACCAATCTTTGGACCATAGCCTGCCAGACTCCCCTGTGCTTGGGATTCTCCAGGCAAGAATACTGGTGTGACTTGCCATTTCTTTTTCCAGGGGATCTTCCCGAGCCGGGGATCTAACCCGAATTGGCAGGCAGGTTCTTTATCTCTAGAGCTGCCTGGGAAGCCCAGATCTTCACCGCTGGATTATGATCAGGCAGAGAAGGAGTGCGAAGAGAGAGGTACCAGACTGCCAGTGCAGGATGGGGAGGAGGTGGGGGCCCCTGTATGCTGAGATGCAGAAATAGAAAAGGTCAAAACTGATGGAGTGAGGGAAGAGAGGAGGGGAGGAGGAAAACAGAGAAAGGCGGAGAGAAATAGAGGCAGAAGGAGAAAGAGAGGGCCAAAAAGGGGCAGGGAGAAAGGTTATTAATGAGAAGTAAACCCCATTTGGGGGCGCTTAGGGACGGGGGAGCCTGGTGGGCTGCCGTCTATGGGGTCGTACAGAGTCCGACACGACTGAAGTGACTTGGCAGCAGCAGCAGAAGAAAGAAAGCTCAGGATACAGCCAAATTAGGGAGGTGTGCATGCAGAGGAAGGGTTGCACAGAGAAGGGGCGTTGACCTTCTCCGGAGGCAGTTTTCCTGTTTTCACAGAAAGCTGAGCCTCCACAGAAAAGCCTGTCAGCGTCAGGTTTTCCAGGGTCAGGTAATTCACACTCTCCCTGATGACCTTGAGGTATATACAATTCTTTGAAGTGAGCACTCCGTGAATCTGATCAAGGGACTATTTTCTTTCCAACGAGCAGGTCCGGGATGGGCTATGCCCTCAAAATGATCCTGTATGAGTGGAATGGTGGTTATAAAAGGCAACGATCACAACTCAGGGGACAAGTGTCACATAGCCATAGAGACGATGGGCTGGGGGACCCAGAGAATAAGTAGAAGGGGACACAGGACAAACTTTGCAGAGTAGCTGTGATAATGATGTTACTGATAAGAAGAAAAGCAGCAATTTTAATGACCAGATTCAATGCAGCTACTGATATTTTTTCGGCGCCTATCATTTGCGTGTGTCTCCTGTAAATGTGTCTGAATTACTGTTGAGCTCAGTCGTGTCCGACTCTTTGTGACCCCATGGATCGTAGCCCGTTGGGCTCCCCTGTCCATGGGGATTCTCCAGGCAAGAATACTAGAGTGGGTTACCATTTCATTCTCCTGGGGATCTTCCCAACACAGGGATCAAACCTCTGTCTCCTGTGGCTTCTGCATTGTAAGCAGATTCTTTACCCACTGAGCCACCTGGGAAGCCCTATATACGTATGTATTCAAATATGTATGGGTCTATAAATACATCTAATGTTCACACAATCTCTCAAGGTAATTATTATTATTATTCTAATTTTATAACTGAGGATATTACTGAATACTTGAAAAACTTACCCAAGGAAAGATGCCCACGTATTTGGAAAGTTTGATCAAGGTATACTGCATAAAAGCATGAAGCTATATCTATGGGATCCATAATATACATGACCAGAGTGGGAAAGAAGGAAAAGGGGGAAGGTGTTAAGTGAAGGAAGACAGAATAGGGAGATCTGGCGGAAACTGGCTCACTGAATGGTTTTTATGCAGGTCCTAGAGAACTATATTGTATCTTATAGGCAATGGTAGATAGGGGAGTTTTATTAGGGAAGTCATATGATTAGATTTGTATTTGTGAAAGAATGGTAATTGATTAGAGGAGGGGTGAGAATTCTGATAGGGTGTCAATGACAGATTCAGGACCCTCATTCAAGCAAAGCATAATATGAGTTAAGAACTCATAGAAATAAACATAGCAGTTTATTTAATCCTAACGTTGAAAGCTATCACTCCTTCCTTGTACCCTCTCCATCTTCTGGCAAAGAAGGTTTCAATAATCTTCCTATGGCAGCACAAGCAGTAATAGCAGAACTGAGAATAAGTTCTCAAAGTCAGGATGCAGAACTTACTCTTATATTCACCACCCTGTATTTTTAAGAATGAGAATAAGAGTAAGGAAAGAAATTGAAACCATGAGCTGGATTCCGAAATCTTCCTGAATTGGAGGGCAAGATAAGGATGACTGTAGATAAAAGAGAAGAAGGTGGAGAGTCAGTGCCTTTTTTATGAGCACAGGAAAATCATGGTCAAAAGAGATCCTGAGGATCAAGAACAGTGACCAGAGTTCTTGACCCTGAGGAATTTGGGGCATGAGTATAAAGCATCCTCTTCCTTTAGGGACTGTGGAGGGAGCGGTACCCTCAGGTACCGCTCCCTTTCTACACACTGATTCAGTTGGACTGAGGTGGATTACAGGGCCTCAGCTTTTATCCTGAGCTGTTTCTATAAGTCTGATGTGAACCCTCAGTTGACAACCACAGAGTAAACTCAAGGAAGGGGTACATTGTCTGACAAGCAGAGATAGAGGAAAATTTTCTGGACAGAGTGGGAATTCTAGCAGGACAAGTGGAAGTGTTTGAAGAAGAAGGGAAAACAGCCATTGATGTCATTATTGCAATTGTGTATGTACCCTTGAATCACATTCTTCTCTGTCACTTGATATTATATTGATTCCATGACAATGGTTCATTCAGATTGCATTATTCTTTTACTGCAAGCATCTAAAATATTTTTGTTCAGAGAGGCATGGTGTGTGAATTAAAAAAAAAAATGAAAAAACAGTGATAATAAGATACAGCAATGTGTGATTGACTATTGGTTTGTAAATACTGCTGCTGCTGCTGCTGCTATGTCACTTCAGTCATGTCCGACTCTGTGTGACCCCATAGACGGCAGCCCACCAGGCTCTCCCGTCCCTGGGACTCTCCAGGCAAGAACACTGGAGTGGGTTGCCATTTCCTTCTCCAATGCATGAAAGTGAAAAGTGAAAGTGAAGTCACTCAGTCGTGTCCAACTCCTAGCAACCCCATGGACTGCTGCCTACCAGGCTCCTCCGCCCATGGGATTCTCCAGGCTAGAGTACTGGAGTGGGGTGCCATCACCTTCTCCGTGTAAATACTAGACAATACAAATTATTAAGTAGTTCTAGGAGAGTGAGTTTTTCTCTGTTTATGCTGTAGTGATGGCTTGGGCTGGATTATCTACCATGTCACATGTCAGCACCTTCTTTTGCATTTCCCTCTCTCACATACTAATGCCCCACATACCAAAAGGTTTCTGATTTCATTTAAATCAAGATTTAAGAAAAAAAAAAAAAGAAACAAAGAAAAGATGAGGGAAGGAAGGAAAGAAGAAAGGAAACTAGGAAAAGGAATCAAGAATTCTTTATATATCAAGGACAAGTAGAATGAATTTTATGGCACATGTAAGGCATAGAAAGATTGCCTGGAGGAGGAAGGACAGTTCATGATTATTTATTAGGCTAATGAAAGAAATAAGAAATGAAATCAAGCTGTTTCCTGAAACATGGCAGTATATAGATATAATCAAAAGATATTGCAGTTTCATATGTAGTATGTGCACAGGTGATGATTCTAAAGAATTAGATGGAATTAATCAAAATCTTTTTTTTAAAAAGCTATTAAGGAAGAGTTCCATGGTTTTTATTATTAACTGCCAGTTTAAACATTTGATTTTGATTATATTTGAAAAATTAATTATACTATAAGAATAGGGAAACAATAATTCAGAAACAGGTACTTGAGCTTGTCACTCAAATATGAACTCTACATCTGAGTCCAAAACCTCATTAAATCAGGACAGTATGTATTCATATAAGTAGCGTATATGTGAGTGTATAATACGTCTGCATAAGTAAGCAAAGTAGGTGTGGCCACATAATGAATGACTCAAAGCAGGAAAGAATATAATCCTGCTTACCCGTGGACTTTGCCGACAAAGGTCTGTCTAGTCAGAGCTATGGTTTTTCCAGTAGTCATGTATGGATGTGAGAGTTGGACCATAAAGAAGGCTGAGCACAGAAGAACTGATGCTTTTGAACTGAGGTGTTGGAGTAGACTCTTGAGAGTCCCTTGGACTGCAAGGAGATCAAACCAGTCAATGCTAAAGGAGATCAGTCCTGAATATTGATTGGAAGCACTGATGCTGAAGCTGAAACTCCAAAACTTTGGCCACTTGATGTGAAGAACTGACTCACTGGAAAGACCCTGATACTGGGCAAGATTGAAGGCAGGAAGAGAAGGGGACAACAGAGAATAAGATGGTTGGATGGCATCACTGACTTGATGGACATGAGTTTGATCAAGCTCCAGAAGTTGGTGATGGACAGGGAAGCCTAGCGTTCTGCAGCCCATGGGGTGGCAAGGAGTAGGACAGGACTGAGTGATTGAACTGAACTGAACTGACCTGTGGGCTGTCTTAGTCACACCTATATAGACATAGGGTTCTGTTCAGAATGTTAAGAGGAGCATTGATGAGCTTGAACAGAGAGGAGATGACTGTTAGGCTTTTTTTCTTAGTTAGTAGACAATTTACAGAAACATAATAAAAATCAACTTCAAAAGCTTGTATGCCATCCTATAAAGTCTTGTTAAAACAATTTCAAGAAGGGCAGTTTTCATCTGATTGTAAGAAAGAGCATTCTAATGATCAGAACTTTCCTGAGATAAAATGGACCTCTATAAGAGATAATGAGTTAACTTTAGCAGGAGATTTTGATCTCGGGACTAGGTTATCATTTGTTGGACCTATTAAAAAAGAGATTAGGGTGTCAGGTGGGGGTAAAAAGTAATAATAATCATAGTAATAATAACAATAGGCAATAATGAGTTCTTATTGTATCCCAGGTACTTCTTTATATGTATCATCTTATGTATCCCAATTACTCCAGTAAGAGATTGATGATATTCTGCTTATCACATAGATAAGAAAAATGAAGCCTCAGAAAATTACTCCTAAAAGGCATAGCCAAGATTGAGCTGCACACTTTTGACAACCACTCTATAGTGCTTCTTCAGGTAGCTGCAATAAGAGATCTTCAAGGTCAGTTTAAATTCTAATGATCATTGATTTTGGAAGTTACCTTGTAGGAATTTAGAGTAGTGATTTGGAGTCAGACCAGGGTTCAAATTTGGACTGTCTCCTGTCATTAATGTGTAACCTTGGATGATGAACCTAAACTCTCTGAAGCCCAGTTTTTCATCTGTGAAATATAAATTACTGTGTTTAGTTTATACGATTGTGAAAATTAAAAAAGGTCATGTATGCAGCCTTTAAGCACGGTGCCCAATGCTAGTCATACCCTTAACCAATCATGGCTAGCACTTCAGTGTTCTAATACATAAGATATTATTAATATGGTGTTCTTGGCACTACATACTTTCCTCCTGTTTTAGTACTGTTAGGTAGATAGAATAGGGAAAAGGAGTCCAAAATGGCGGTGGCTAAAAGAAAAGGAAGGGAAAAGCCTGCGAAAATAGAACAAAGGAAGGTCAAAGGAAGGTCCGAGGACCAGAGTAAAGACTTCAGGTAGAAGAAACAGCACTCCTGGCTAAGCCCAGTTTGCATAGGGCAGGCCCAGCTGGAGGAAAGAACATATCAAAGGAGGAGCCAAAGCACTTTCTCTCTCTCTTTTTCTCTCCTGTGAGCGTGCGCTCTTTCTCTCTCTCTCCCTCTCTCACTCTCTCTCTCTCCCTCTCCTGCACACTCCTCCATTCTCTTCTCTTTGATTCTTTGGGTTGGCATGCCCTCATGCTTCGAGGATGGATTCTCCTGCTGTCTTCTAAATAAAATAGAGCTGTAACACTGATTTGCCTAAGAGCTATAACACAGTTTGTCCAAGACCTGAGAGCTGTGACGTGCCAAGGGCTTTAATGTCCGTTGCTCCAAATCTTTGTTGTGATGAGACAAAGAACCGAGGAACATACACTCTTGTGACAATACCATAATGTTAAAAAAAAAAATTGATTCCAGACCAAATTTCAATCCCCTTAGAGGATAACCATTTGATTTCATCCTTTAATTTCTTCAGTAGTAAGATATCAACTTAAAATTAAGTGACAGTTTATAGAGATATTTGCAGTATATGTAGAAAAAAGACTTAATATCAAGAATATATGAAGACCAAAAAAAAAAAGAATGCATGAAGACATATAATCCAATCAAATAGGCAAAGAACAAGTACTTCAGAACAAAGAGACACAAATAGTGAGTAAATATAGGAAAACATGCTCAAACAATTATTTTTGGCCCAACTGTCTGGAAAAATCATCACCATCACCATTACAATTTTAATATCCCACTCAGTCTCTTATTCCCCCTTGACTCCTCATCTCCCTCCAATTATCACTCCATTACCCTGTTCCCTTTGTAGAAAACTCTTCAACAGTTTCGTCCATACTCACTCTTTCCACTTCCTAATTTCTCTCTTGTTTTTGAATCAACCCAAATCCAGATTTCTCTCTGTCACTTTAGAAGAAAAAGTATGTTTCTCTTAGAGTTATTGACTGCCATCTTGAAATCATCGAGGAAGCCAATTCTACACAGATCAAACAGATAAGAGGTTCCAAAGTGACATCACTGAGATTTCTAACTAACTTTAAAGCCTACTTGACTTTTGGACATTTCTGTTATCATTTAACAGTTTGGATGAAGTTTCTGTTTCCTAGAATAAACATGTATGAGTGTGACCAACCAGCTGGGAGAGTCCCTGGATGAAGATGGACTCCCAGAGAGGAGGGAGTATGTGGGGAGTCAGAGACTGGCACCTTCTAAGGAGAAAGGATGTAGAGCAAGTGATACATAAAATGCCAGTCAGTATTCAGTCCAAACAGTGTTTGCAGATTTGTATCTAAAGAGTACAGGGACATTCACGTATGAGATGTCAAATCAGCGAGAGATTCAAACAGGATCTGAAAGGGTCTGTAAAAGGATAAGGTGATGCATTGAAAAAAAATCAAGAAACATTTTTAAATATATGATTGATTGCTTTGCCCCAAGATTCAGACTAAAATGGTTTTAAAGTCCAAGTTGCTTAATTTATCATTAAATTAATTAATGTTTCCTCCTTCCTTCCTTGTGCGTGTGTGTGTGTTTTGTTTTAGGTCATCAAGCCAATATTTAGCTATGACCTTGGTGAGATGCAGCCATGAGTAAGATATTCCTCATGTCCTCATGTAACTTGTATAATGTAACACAGAGGACATAAACAAAAGACTTTAACTTTTACTTATTTTCAGTGTGGCAAGTGAATTTCTTGTGTTTGACTTTCAAACCTTAATTAAAGTTCTTTAACTTTCTTTAGGAGCAGACCCTTGCCTGGAAAATCCATGGACAGAGGAGCCTGGTAGGCTGCAGTCCATGGGGTCGCAAGAGTCAGATACGACTGAGCGACTTCACTTTCACTTTTCACTTTCATGCATTGGAGAAGGAAATGGCAACCCACTCCAGTGTTCTTGCCTGGAGAATCCCAGGGATGGGGGAGCCTGGTGGGCTGCCGTCTATGGGGTCGCACAGAGTCGGACACGACTGAAGTGACTTAGCAGCAGGAGCAGACTCTAAGATTCCTAAGCCCAATATTTAACCTATAAATTTTCCTTCTTGAGTTTTTTAAAAGTCTCACATCTTTTTGCTGATTTTGACCTTAAAGAACCAAATGGATATGGGAGAAGAATGATAAAGCAAGATACTCTACAAGGGGAGAGATCCAGGGACATCCTAGAGTACAGGGGACATGAACAAGAAGCAGGGCCTGATGAGTCTTTGAATAAAAGTCAGTCATGAAGCTATCCCACCGAAGGTGACTTATTCACAGTTTTAATCACAACATGGAAATGATCACCAGAAACTTGGATTATAAGTCTTTTTTCTTTTTAGCTGTGGCATACAGAGTCTCTAGTTGTGGAGTGCCAGCTTAGTTGCCCTGTGGCTGTGGGACCTGAGTTCCCTGACCAGGGATGGAATCCATGTCCTATTGAGGGCAGACTTTTAACCACCAGACCACCATGGGTCACGGGATTGCATATCTTGGCAGTCAAAATGTTGCCAGGATGCAAATCCTGGTTAATAACCTTTGATTATGGGTCCACTGAAGTCATTTTTTCTGCATTTAACACCTTCTGTTGCAGTAATTTTTATATCATATTTGTAGATATTTTTCTCCTATAAAAAGTACTGTCAACTCAAAAATTGTATTCTACACTTCTCAAGTAATGCTTATTTAACTATATACATTAGGAAGATAACAATGCTCTAGTTTATGGCCATCATTCATGAACATCATTCCACACATGATATTTTCAAATATTTCTGAATTTGAAGAAGAGTCTCTAGAACTATGATGAATACTAAAAGGAGGGGCATCTAGAGAGTAGAGACTGGCTTTCAGAGAAGGACATATTGAATTGTGTTCTGAATTTTTAAAACGTTCTTTCATCACTAAAATTTATCTTAGTGTATCTTATAATGATGACTTAATCTCCTGAATTCAATTGTTTCTTTCACCATAATTTTATGCTTTTTATTCAAAATAGGTAAATTTTTAAAGTCTATATTAAACACTTGTACTTAACACAGAATAAATGGCCATAGCACATAAGGTTATCAATATATTTGAGTATATTTAAATTTGTCATCCTGACTTTATGTTTAAAGATACTCATGTTTATGTTATAATAGTGTATACACAGTAAGAATATGTGTATTTGGAGAATGCTTCGTTACTTTTTCATCGTGCCAACAAAGATTTATTATGTGGAAAAGACAACCTCATATCTCTTATTCCCTGCAATCTCAAACAAGAGAATTGTTGCCATAATTATGGTCACTGTTATCTTCAAACAAATTCATGGGTATTCTACTTTCTCTTGAGTGGCAATGAATTTAAAAATAATATTAAAAAACATCAAGCAAATACACAAAAAACACATTCCCTACATTCAAGGAAATGGAACTCTTCTGGGAAAGCAACTCTTCTTGGATAGGAACTCTTCTTGGAAAAGAACTCTTAATTAAAATCTCTTTAAAAAAAAAAAAAAAAAGCTAACCATGTAAAGCAGTGTATGTCACTGCCAAAGAAATGATGGAGCTGCTAAACAAGATTCTGTCAGAGCTGGACATGTTTGTGTGTACCTGGAAAAGAGTTTCACAAATAGGGCAGTCTTAAATTGAGCTTTAAAGAATTGGGTAGTCTTGGACTGTGTAAAGATGGGGTAGGTAAAAATATGTTTTACATAATAAGATGAAAAGGAAAGAAGGCAGAGGGGAGAAAGGAGCAAAGAGAGGAATGAAGGATAAAAAAGCGAGAAAACCTAGTCTTCCCCTTTTTCTTGGGATTTAGAAAGAAATGAAAGGCTTTAATTCTCAAGAAAATAACAAGAAATCATCAATTGAATACCAAAAAAAAAAAAAAAAGAAAGAAACAGGAACAACACATATTTTTTAAAAATTCCACCAAAGATCTATAGACAAAGAAATACAAAAGAAATAAACTCTGGAAAATCAATTTTTTTCTAAGCAAATGAAAAACACAGGACAACTCAACCATTGGTCATCTGGTTAAGATGGGAGCCAGTGTTCCGAGAAACAAACCTGTCATAAAGGACAGGAAGAAACAAAGTGGATTTTGATGAATCTATAGGTTACCATGGCAAACTGATCACTGATCTTGAGAAATCCCAAATCCATAGAGAATCCTCTCAATCAGGTTTTCACTTAACAGGGGAGTGTAGATGATTACACAGAGGCTAGGAGTAAAAGCAGAAAAGATTTCACTGCCTCACAGTGTCACATGTGTCAAAATCCCAGTTTCCTGATGTCTAACTGGGATCTTACCATCATGTAGCTTCATGTCTGTGATCTCATAGTCCTCTGGAGCTTGGAGAAATTGTAAATATAGAGATTATTTCCTTCATTTTCTTAAATTCATTAAAAGTAAAAAATGCTTTAAAAGACTAAAGAGAAAAAAATCATAGCAATGTATTACGAGGTCTTACTATTTTAAATTACTGTGTAATAAAAATAGCACAAAAATTAGGAGAGAGTATAAATGAAGTTACACAATAAGGTTATTTCATTATACACAGAATGGCATAAAGCTAATTCAGTATTTATTGTGATAAATTGAGTGCATACTATAAACTTAAGTGCAACTATACAAATAATATATATTTGTATATAATTTATATACATATATATATATATATATAAAACCCTAACCCTAACAGTAACTAAGTGCGGGCGGCTGCGACCAGCACACTAAGCGTGGACAAGAGGAGCTACCCCACGTCCGAGGTCAGGGGCAGAACCCGGGAGGACCCCATGCCCAAAGGGTGGCGACCAAGAGGAGTTACCCCACATCCGAGGTCAGGGGCAGCACCCGAGAGTGCCAGGCTGCGACGGCGCAGGAACGGCCGAAAGGAGCTACCCAAGTCCGAGGTTGGGGCGGTGGCCGAGAGGAGCTACCCCAGGCCTCCAAGCCCCCATGCCTGAGGCCAGGGGCTGCGGCCAGGAGGAGCAACCCCACGTCCGAGGTCAGGGGCAGCAGCCCAGAGGAGCTACCCTGCGTCCGAGGTCAGGGACGGTGGCTGGGAGGAGTTACCCCACACCCGAGGCCAGGGGAAGCAGCCGGGAGGAGCAATCCCACGTCCAAGGAGCCATGGCTGCGGGGGCACAAGAGGGCCTAGAGGAGCTATCCCACGTTGAGGGTCAGGAAGGGCGGCGGTGAGGAGATACCTCTCGTCCAAGGTAAGGAGCAACCGCTGTGCTTTGCCGGAGCAGCCGTGAAGAGATACCCCACACCCAAGATAAGAGAAACCCAGGTAAGACGATAGGTGTTGCAAGAGGGCATCAGAGGGTAGACACACTGAAACCATACTCACAGAAAACTAGTTAATCTAATCACACTAGGACCACAGCCTTGTCTAACTCAATGAAACTAAGCCATGCCTGTGGGGCAACCCAAGATGGGCGGGTCATGGTGGAGAAATCTGACAGAATGTGGTCCACTGGAGAAGGGAATGGCAAATCACTTCAGTATTCTTGCCTTGAGAACCCCATGAACAGTATGAAAAGGCAAAATGATAGGATACTGAAAGAGGAACTCCCCAGGTCAGTAGATGCCCAATATGCTACTGGAGATCAGTGGAGAAATAACTCCAGAAAGAATAAAGGGATGGAGCCAAAGCAAAAAGAATACCCAGCTGTGGATGCAACTGGTGATAGAAGCAAGGTCCGATGCTGTAAAGAGCAATATTGCATAGGAACCTGGAATGTCAGGTCCATGAATCAAGGCCAATTGGAAGTGGTCAAACAAGATGCAAAGAGTGAATGTCAACATTCTAGGAATCAGAGAACTAAAATGGACTGGAATGGGTGAATTTAACTCAGATGACCATTGTATCTACTACTGCGGCAGGAATCCCTCAGAAAAAGTGCAGTAGCCATCATGGTCAACAAAAGAGTCTGAAATGCAGTACTTGGATGTAATCCCCAAAACAACAGAATGATCTCTGTTCATTTCCAAGGCAAACCATTCAATATCACAGTAATCCAAGTCTATGCCCCAACCAGTAATGCTGAAGAAGCTGAAGTTGAACAGATCTATGAAGACCTACAAGACCCTTTAGAACTAACACCAAAAAAAGATGTCCTTTTCATTATAGGGGACTGGAATGCAAAAGTAGGAAGTCAAAAAACGCCTGGAGTAACAGGCAAATTTGGCCCTGGAATACGGAATGAAGCAGGGCAAAGACTAATACAGTTTTGCCAAGAAAATGCACTGGTCATAGCAAACACCCTCTTCTAACAACACAAGAGAAGACTCTACACATGGACATCACCAGATAGTCAACACTGAAATCAGATTGATTATATTCTGTGCAGCCAAAGATGGAGAAGCTCTAAACAGTCAACAAAAACAAGACCAGGAGCTGACTGTGGCTCAGATCATGAACTCCTTATTGCCAAATTCAGACTTAAATTGAAGAAAGTAGGGAAAACCACTAGGCCATTCAGGTATGACCTAAATCAAATCCCTTATGATTATACAGTGGAAGTGAGAAATAGATTTAAGGGCCTAGATCTGATAGATAGAGTGCCTGATGAACTATGGAATGAGGTTCGTGACATTGTACAGGAGACAGGGATCAAGACCATCCCCATGGAAAAGAAATGCAAAAAAGCAAAATGGCTGTCTGGGGAGGCCTTACAAATAGCTGTGAAAAGAAGAGAAGTGAAAAGCAAAGGAGAAAAGGAAAGATATAAGTATCTGAATGCAGATTTCCAAAGAATAGGAAGAAGAGATAAGAAAGCCTCTGTCAGTGATCAATGCAAAGAAATAGAGGAAAACAACAGAATGGGAAAGACTAGAGATCTCTTCAAGAAAATTAGAGATACCAAGGGAACATTTCATGCAAAGATGGGCTCGATAAAGGACAGAAATGGTATGGACCTAACAGAAGCAGAAGATATTAAGAAGAGGTGGCAAGAATACACAGAAGAACTGTACAAAAAAGATCTTCATGACCCAGATAATCACGATGGTGTGATCACTCACCTAGAGCCAGACATCCTGGAATGTGAAGTCAAGTGGGCCTTAGAAAGCATCACTACCAACAAAGCTAGTGGAGGTGATGGAATCCCAGTTGAGCTATTTCAAATCCTGAAAGATGATGCTGTGAAAGTGCCCCACTCAATATGCCAGCCAATTTGGAAAACTCAGCAGTGGCCACAGGACTGGAAAAGGTCAGTTTTCATTCCAATCCCAAAGAAAGGCAATGCCAAAGAATGCTCAGACTACCACACAATTGCACTCATCTCACATGCTAGTAAAGTAATGCTCAAAATTCTCCAAGCCAGGCTTCAACAATATGTGAACCGTGAACTTCCAGATGTACAAGCTGGTTTTAGAAAAGGTAGAGTAACCAGAGATCAAATTGCCAACATCCACTGGATCATTGAAAAAGCAAGAGAGTTCCAGAAAAACATCTATTTCTGCTTTATTGACTATGCCAAAGCCTTTGACTGTGTGGATCACGATCAACTGTGGAGAATTCTTTGAGAGATGGGAATACCAGACCACCTGACCTGCCTCTTGAGAAACCTATATGCAGGTCAGGAAGCAACAGTTAGAACTGGACATGGAACAACAGACTGGTTCCAAATAGGAAAAGGAGTATGTCAGGGCTATATATTGTCACTCTGTTTATTTAACTTATATGCAGAGTACATCATGAGAAACGCTGGGCTGGAAGAAACACAAGCTGGAATCAAGATTGCCGGGAGAAATATCAATAACCTCAGATATGCAGATGACACCACCCTTATGGCAGAAAGTGAAGAGGAACTAAAAAGCCTCTTGATGAAAGTGAAAGTGGAGAGTGAAGAAGTCGGCTTAAAGCTCAACATTCAGAAAATGAAGATCATGGTATCTGGTCCCATCACTTCATGGGAAATAGATGGGGAAACAGTGTCAGACTTTATTTTTTTGGGCTCCAAAATCACTGCAGATGGTGACTGCAGCCATCAAATTAAAAGACGCTTACTCCTTGGAAAGAAAGTTATGACCAACCTAGATAGCATATTCAAAAACAGAGACATTACTTTGCCCACAAAGGTCTGTCTAGTCAAGGCTATGGTTTTTCCTGTGGTCATGTATGGATGTGGGAGTTGGACTGTGAAGAAGGCTGAGCACCGAAGAATTGATGCTTTTCAACTGTGGTGTTGGAGAAGACCTTTGAGAGTCCCTTGGACTGCAAGGAGAAACAACCAGTCCATTCTGAAGGAGATCAGCCCTGGGATTTCTTTGGAAGGACTGATGCTAAAGCTGAAACTCCAGTACTTTGGCCACCTCATGTGAAGAGTTGACTCATTGGAAAAGACTCTGATGCTGGGAGGGATGGGGGGTAGGAGGAAAAGGGGACGACAGGATGAGATGGCTGGATGGCATCACTGACTCGATGGACGTGAGTCTGAGTGAATTCCGGGACTTGGTGATGGACAGGGAAGCCTGGCGTGCTGCGATTCATGGGGTCGCAAAGATTCGGACACAACTGAGCGACTGAACTGAACTGATACAAATATAATTCAAAGAGTATAGCTAAAAAACTGGAGAAGGCAATGGCACCCCACTCCAGTACTCTTGCCTGGAAAATCCCATGGACGGAGGAGCCTGGTAGGCTGTAGGCTGCAGTTCCAGGGGGTCGCTAAGAGTCGGACACGACTGAGCAAGTTCATTTTCACTTTTTCACTTTCATGCATTGGAGAAGGAAATGGCAACCCACTCCAGTGTTCTTGCCTAGAGAATCCCAGGGATGGGGGAGCCTGGTGGGCTGCCGTCTATGGGGTCATACAGAGTCAGACATGACTGAAGTGACTTAGCAGCAGCAGTAGCAGCAGCTAAAAAACAATAGAAAAGGTACAGTGAAATATTTAAAATTTATAAATAATCCAAAGAGAAAGCAAGAAAAGAGAAACAAAGAAATAACAAAAAATAGAGAGTGCAGACAGGAAACCAGTAGCAAAATGTTTGACTTAAACTTAGACATATAGTTAAGTAAAAATATATTAAATGTAAATGAGTATAATACATCCCATGGAAAAAATTAAAAATTTCAGGATGAAAATAAACTAAAGACTCAAGAATGGGCTTTTTACAGGAGATACACTTTGACTATAAAATCACAGATATATTGAAAGTAAAAAAATAGGGAAAAAATATGCCATGGGGAAAGTAATTATGAGATTGCCTATGTGTGGGCATGCGTGCTCAGTCACTCAGTCATGTCCAGCTTTTGTGGACTGTGGCCTGCCAGGCCTCTCTGTTCATGTGAATTCTCCAGCAAGAATACTGGAGTGGGTTGCCATTTCCTTCTCCAGGGGATCTTCCCAAGCCCAGGATCGAACCCACATCCCTTTCATCTCCTGCAGTGGCAGGTGGGCTCTTTGCCGCCAGCACCACCTTGGAAGCTTGCTTGTGTAGTTATATTGACATCAAACATAGTAAATTGGAAAACAGGAATATCATTACCAGAAATAAAATGGGTCACTTCATAATGAAAAAAAGCATCAATTCATATTGATAAAGATATTCACAACATAAAACAGCCCTATGTGTATACTCATTTAATCAGTTTCAAAGTAGGTGAATAAAAAAATAGACCTATAAAGAATACTACATAAACTCAGACTCGTATGTGGAGATTTCAATATCTCTCTGTCAGTAATTGACAGGTAAAGCTAACCAAAAAAATCATTACAAATATAGTATATTTAAACAACACTATAAAAAACTTGACTTATATTGACACCAACAGAAAATTATACTGATAACTGTGAATATGGATTTTTTTCAATATATAGGGATTGTTCAACAAGTTACACCACATGATGTACTATAAATTTCAATAGATTAAAAAAATGTTGAAATTTTATAAACTATTTTCTCTAGCATCAATGAAATTCCATTAGAAGTCAGAAACAATGAAATAGATAAGAAAACGTAAAACATTTAAAATTTAAATGATAGGCAAATAACCCAGGGGTCAAATAAAATATCACAAGTGTAATTAGAAATTATTCTAACTGAATGCTAAGTACAAGTATTACATATCAAAATTGGTAGGATGTAACTAAAGCAGCTCTTAGGGGAAATTTGTGTCTTTAAATGCTTGAAAGTGAAAAGAGTAAATTAAAAAAAATAATCTGTAATATAAACTTCCACTTTAAGAAAATAGAGAAACAGTATAGTAAATTCTAAGACAGGAGAAGTGAAGCAATAAAAGACCAAAGCAGAATGAATAAAATGATCAAGCAGAACCAATGAAATAGGAAACAGAAGAACAGAATAGAGAGAAGCAATAAAGAAAATTACCAAAGTAAACAGCTCTTCAAAAAGAATAAAATTGTTAAACTGCTTGCTAGATTGATCAAATAAAAAGAGAGATGGTACAAATTATCAATATCAAGGAAAAAAAGAGAGACATCCTACAAATCCTATAGGAGTTAAAAGGATAATACTAGGATATTTTGGAAAAAAAAAAAAAGGCAATAAATTCAACAGCCTAAACAAAATTGACAATTTACTTGGAAAAAAGAAAACGACAACCTTCCAAATAGTAAACAGAAAGGAACTGCAAAGTTTGCATAGTCAGTTCAGGATGCCACAGCAAAATGTCAGAGACGGGGTGGCTTAAGCAATAGAAATTGGTGTCTAACAGTTCTGGAGGCTAAAAGTCCATAAACAAAGTATCAGCTGATTTGGTTTTTGATGAGAGTTCTCTTCCTGACTTGGAGAAGGAAATGGCAACCCACTCCAGTGTTCTTGCCTGGAGAATCCCTGGGACGGGGAGCCTGGTGGGCTGCCGTCTATGGGGTCGCACAGAGTTGGACACGACTGAAGCGACTTAGCAGCAGCAGCAGCTCTTCCTGACTGGCAGATGGCTGTCCTGATATGACATCACACAGCTTTTCCTGGGCCCCCTGCTGTTTGTCCTGAGGGAGCTGGTGCTATCAGAACAGGACCCCATGATTATGACCTCATTTAACCTTAATTACCCCCTAGATGCATCATCTTTACACAGAGACACAAAGAGGGTTAGGACTTAACATGTATTTTAAAGAACACAAAACTCTATACTTATTAAAACATTAAATATAAAATTTGAAAGTTTCTCATTCTTCCTACCCCCTCAAACAATCAAAGAAAGGAACAAAAAAATCTCCTCAGACCCTGATGCCTTCAGTGGTAACTGCTTTCAAACATTTAAGGAAAAATTACTACCAATGTCACACAATATCTTTCATAACATAGGAAAGAGGAAAAATATCCCAACTTGGTTTATGAGGTCAGCATAACCTTGACACCAAAATATTAAGAAATAGAATACAGCAATAGCTAAAATATATATTCTGTCTAAATATGATTTTTCCCAGAGAGGCAAGGTTGGTTCAATATTCAAAATTTAAATTCATAATATTAATAGCAAAAAGAGAAAAATCACATGACTACCTCAATCAATGCTAAAAAATCATTTTTAAAAATTCAGTAGTCATTCATAATTGGAGAAGGCAATGGCAACCCACTCCAGTGTTCTTGCCTGGAGAATCCCAGGGACCAGGGAGCCTGGTGGGCTACCGTCTATGGGGTCGCACAGAATCGGACACGACTGAAGCAACTTAGCAGTCATTCATAATTAAGAAAATAAGAATGCTAGGAATATATAGCTCAGAAAACTAGGAGTATTCTTAACTTAATAAAGTGTTATCTACAAAAATTTTTTATGTATTTGTGATATACTCTTGTCTTTCATGTAAGTGTCCACTAGACCACAGCATTGGTGAGCCACACTTTTTCTTTTTCTTTTAATGAAAAACTGCAAGAAAGATGGAGAAGAGGATTGCACTGAGCAAGGCACCGCAGTGTGGTCCTTAGATCCTTCCAACATTGTGTCGTCCTGAATTTTTCTTTTTTGTCAGCCAGAAAGAACCCACATCTTCCGCATCTCACCTTACCTCAGTCTTGCAGATTTCAGTCTTTTCTTCTCTGGATATTGCCTTCAATATGCTATTCCCAGAGAAAGAAATTAATTACTGCTCTAACTCTTCCAAACTTGCAAATCCTCCTCCTGCTCTGCAGCCATCCAAGGCTCTGAGAGTCACATTCTGACTTGTAATTATACCCATAAGTGGACCAGTTTTATTAACCTTGAAGCTTACACAATTTTGACAGTCCTCTTTAACAAAAATATTAATAATACACAACATTAGATACAAAGTGCAATATTTATTGAAAATGAAACCAGTACAACAAATTGCAAATTTAAAAAAAGATTAATAATTGCCACAAATGTCACTAAATCCAGATTTTTACCACGATAAATTTCAAGTTAACAGTTTGGCATCTCTGTAATACCTTTTTCTTACATTTTTCTACATATACTTTGAGTACTTCTTCATGTAACTAACTTCATAATATTTCACTCTATAGAGAAATTCAAAAGATAGATTTTCTTTTCAACATGGTGATAATTAAGCTCTACCATTTAAACTACTGAACATTTGGGAAAATATTTAAAAAATTACAACTGTCATTAATGACAATTTCATGTAAAATATAGAATTATTGTCAAACATAGGAAAATCTTTCCCAAGTCTTTTTATATAGGAGCTATAAGATTTCAGGGCATTTCAGTTTTTCTGAGGGGTGAAATAGTCTTTGACATCACTCATTAGCCAGTTTGCCTACTTCTGTGTAAGTAACATCAGTATTTTTAGCTCTTTCAACACAAATTGTTTATGTCAAATCACCTAATACTGATTTTCCCCCCAATGTATTGATGCTATTCACTATGTTTGATTATTTGTAGAAGTGTACTTGTAAGAGTGTACTTGAATGCATTCCTACCCCAGAATTGCTAATAATAAATTGACTCTGCACAGAAATAATAGTGAATCATGTAAATGTATCATCATAAACTCAGACTAAACAGACTCCCAATTCATCCTCTAAGGTAGGTCCCCGAAATGACTGGGATCAATGCAGTGTTCTACCCAGCATAAGGGAAAAGGCGAAATAAACAAAGTCAAAAAGGAAAGAGACAGAAATCTTAACCCATTACATTTAAAATATCTTCTGCACAAAATCAGATGACCATGGCATGCGGTGCTGCGCCCTCTCCTTGGGCCTTCAAAGTCTTGAGCAAGTGAGAGGTCCTGAGGCCTAAGCTCCCTCAGTTTCCATGAGAATCAGCCTCTGATTTTGCCTGTAACTATGTTTTCATCTCCGCTGCCATCTATAGATCTACTGAAAGGATATAACATATCTATATTTCCATTCACATTTCTGTTTCATAAATCCTCTTATAGCTAACACAGTGCTCTATGCTTAAAATAGTTTCTTACTTATGGTGAGAGCAAGATATGAGCTTTTAGAATTAGTTGAATTGGACTGAATTTAATTGACAGTGTAAAAAATTTAATTGGGTTGGTTTTTATCCTTTTTATGCCTTATGGCAAATGAGAAGAATGCAGGCTCTAAAATTGCTTACTCGATTTTTTTCTTTTTTTTTTTTTTTAATTTAGGGAAAGTTATTTCACCTTCCTTAGATTCTGTTTTCCAACCTGTAAAACAGGGAAAATAATATTATGCCTGAGACTGTTAATTGTCTCCCTCTATTCATTTTTGTCTTCTTCTGTAATCAGAGGAGACTTGACTTTGTTGGATGCAGTGCTGCCTAGAATAAAAGCTATGGTTCCTAGACTCTCTTGCACTTAACATCAGATGAATGAGATGTAAACGCCATTAAACTCCTTGCCAGAGACTTTCTGAAGAGATCTGACAGACGTCTCTGCCTTCCTTCATCTTTTCTTCGTCCCGGCACCCAGAACACACATGAGACGCTAGACCTGCCGTCTTGGACCCTGAAGGAGAATCGACCACACCTTCGAGCAACTAGAAACACGGGTGGAAAGGCTACTCACCTGGTGGGATTTTGAGAAGCAGAGTCACAGCGGCAGTTGAGCTGCTCTCCTTTACGTATGTTTCTTGCAAGGAAATACTGTCCCCTGTTATTTCTAATAATTATTTCTAAATAATACTGTCGCTATTATTTTGTGCTTCTGTTACTTTTACTGAATTGAATACTAATGACTGCCCTTGCAGGGTTTGTGAAGACTGAATAAGAAAGGTGGCTTATACAGTGTCTTGCATAGACTTGGTGGCTAATCTTAGTAGTTGCTCAGCACTTTTTTTTAATCTGGATAATTTTGGCTTGTCCGATAAAGTGGCCCTGAAAAGTATTATGTTCCTGATGCTGGCTAGTAAATATCTTCATTTCTTAATTTTCTAAAAATAAGCCTGCTTAATTACATCTGTGAATTAAATTCACTTAGCCTGATCTCTTTTATGAACTGTTAATGGGGGAACCTTCCAGGATGGGATTAAATTTTTGCTACTGTGTAGGTTTCCCAGAATGATCTGGTATGTAATTTTTCCTAGCATATAATTTTCATCTTATTTTCTATTTTTTCATCTTGCTGCTGTCAGCTATAACTTAGATAACATCTTTAAATAGATACCTGGAAGTTTAAAAAAGCAGTGTAATTTTTTTTTTCTTTTTAATTTATAGCACAAGCATCTGTGTAGACAGTATACAAAATGACCAAATTTTGTCATTTTAATAAAAGTCCATGAATTTGGGTTGGAAGGGGCCTATGCCAGAATCCCCAAGAACCTGAAATATACGGGGAGAAAATGGCATTATTCTATCTTCCCAAGATAGGCATCTAATTCATATTATTATCATTTGTGAATGGAGGAAATTGTATACATGTTCAGTTCAACCTCCCCAAATTCTCATTTATCAAGCAGGTTTTCTTCAGTTACCATCAGTGGATTATTTCTCTCCTTTTGGACACGTCGTTTGGCTTCATTATCCTGCCAAGTTCTTTGGATCATGACTTATAGCTCTTTTCCACTAAAGATGCAAAATGCAAATAGAGTGTTAGACAGACGAGTAATTTTTCCAGGAGGAGGGCGATGCAGCGGGAGTGGCTCTCCCAGCCTTCCAGGACTTGGCTCTTTCTTCAATTACAGCCCCAACAACTCTCCTCCTTCAGAGCCCCAAGAGGTGACTTGTTAGAGAACGCGCAACACACCATCGGCTCAGGAAGGGCCCCCAAATTAATCTCGCCCGGTACATTAGGAAACACTTCGCTGACATTTGCTGTCCTTGTCAGCCCTAATAAAGAGATTTTTACCTGTATTTGCCTATTCAACACTTCAGCCCCTCAGCCAATTTTGGAAATTATTTCTGATTTATGGCTTTCTCTTAGGCGGGTGTCACCCTGCCTGTCAATTATGCCTCAAAGCAAATGCTAAGTGAATGCGGGCTGGAAAATTAATAAGGGAAACCTTTACTCAAAAACCTAGAAAGAGGCTTGTAAAGAGGATCATTCAGCCTGGCAGTAACTCACTGACTGCCTGTGATATTTATAAGCCAGATAGAGATATGTGGAGAATTTAGTCACACACAGAAGGGAGAAGTATTTTTTTCTCCCTCCATATTTGGAGTTTGGCCATTCTGGAGATTGCAAAAACCATGATGATGGAAGTTCAGTGGCTCAGTCTCTTCAGATAGAGCCTGGGTTATGCCAGGCTTTGAAGAATGAAAACAGTTTTTCTTAATTTTGTTAGTTCAGACGGTTCATTTTAGTGTGTGTGCATGCTCCGTCACTCAGACGTGTCTGACACTTTTGCGACCCCATGGACTGTAGCCCACCAGACTCCTCTATCCATGGTATTTTCCAAGCAAGAATATTAGAGTGGGTTGCCATTTTCTACTCCAGAGGATCTTCTTGACTCAGGGATTGAACCTGAGTCTCCTGCGTTGGATTCTTTACCACTGAGCCATCTGGGAAGCCCATATATAAGATATATGGAGTAATGCAAAATGGAAAATTGTGTGTGTGTGCTAAGTTGCTTCAGTCATGTCTGACTCGTGTCCTATGAACTGTAGTCCCCCAGGCTCCTCTGTCCATGGGATTCTCCAGGCAAGAATCCTGGAGTGGGTTGCCGTGCCCTTCTCCAGGGAATCTTCCCAATCCACGGGTTGAACCCGTGTCTCTTGTCTCCTGCATTGGCAGGCAGGTTCTTTAGTACTAGCGCCACCTGGGAAGCCCGAGTACTCAGCCATAAAAAAGAATGAAAATGAAATAATGTCATGTGCGGCAACGTGGATGGACCTAAAGATGATCATACTAAATAAATTAAGGCAGGCAGAAAAGACTACTATATGATACCACTTATATGTGGACTCTAAAAAGGAGTACAAATGAACTTATTTACAAACCACTTACAAACCTAAATACCGACTGTTCGTTTCAGCACAAATCCACAGACACCACCTTGTTCTGTTCTTTTTTTTTTTTTAATTGAAGTATGGTTGATTTGCAATATTGTGTTAGTTTGAGGTGCACAGCAAAGTGATTTGACTGTGCATATATCAGCTTCCTAGGTGGTTCGTGGCTCAGTGGTAAGGAACCTGCCTCCCAATGCAGGAGGTTCAGGAGACTTGAGTTTGATCCCTGGGTCAAGAAGATCCTCTGGAAGAGGAAATGGCAACCCACTCGTGTATTCTACCTGGGAAAATCCCATGGACAGAGGAGCCTGGTGAGCTGCAGTCCATGGGGTCACAGAGATTCGAACACAGCTGAGCAACTGAGTTTGCATGCCTGCCTGCATATGTATATATCTATATAATTTTTTTGTTCATTTCCATTACAGTTTATTACAAGATATTGAATATGGTTTCCTATGCTTCACACTAGATCCTGTTGTTTATCTATCTTGTATATGGCAGTTTGCATCTGTTAATCCCATACTTCCAATTTATCCCTCCCCCTGCTTCTCTTTCGGAAAAGGCAATGGCACCCCACTCCAGTATTCTTGCCTGGAAAATCCCATGGATGGAGGAGCCTGGAAGGCTGCAGTCCGTGGGGTCGCTAAGAGTCGGATATGACTGAGTGACTTTCACTTTTCACTTTCATGCATTGGAGAGGGAAATGGCAACCCACTCCAGTGTTCTTGCCTGGAGAATCCCAGGGACGGGGGAGCCTGGTGGGCTGCCGTCTATGGGGTCGCACAGAATCGGACACGACTGAAGTGACTCAGCAGCTGCTTCTCTTTTGGTACCCATAAGTCTGCTTTCTATGTCCATGAGTCTGTTTCTGTTTTGTAAATAAGTTCATTTGTAAGATATTTTTAAGATTCCACATGTAAGTGACACCATATTGTACTTGTCTTTCTCTGTCTGACTTACTTCACTTGGTATGATCATCTTTTGGTCCATCCAGTGTGCACCTGGGGAACACAATTTTCCAGTTTTCTGGCATTGGGAGGCTTTGATCCTCAACAGCTATGTGGACGTTAGATTCCAAAGAAAACACAAAGAGTAAAGATAAAACTCCAGATTTATTAATATGTATTGTTTTAGATTAGACACCTGCTTTTAATTGTCAAATTAAATAACATAACTAAAGTTTCAGAATATTGTGCCTTGTTATTGAGTTTTGGCCAATATCAGTCAAATTGATCATTAAATTTACAATTGTGTGTGTGTTAGTTGCTCAGTTGTGTCCAACTCTTTGCAACCCCATGGTCTGTCCATGGAATTCTCTGGGCAAGAGTACTGGAGTGGATTGCCTTTCCCTTCTCTAGGGGATCTTCCCAGTCCACAGATCAAACCCAGGTCTCTTGCATTGCAGGCAGATTCTTTACCATCTGAGTGATTAAGGAAGCTAAATTTACAATTAAATTGATAATTTCTCTGTTCCCTCAAAAGCTTTGAAAGTAGTAGTATTTTTAGTTTTATTTGAGAAGAAACTGGAAATCATAAAAGTTCAGTCCTTATCCCAATTCTAATACTCTTCTTGTGACTGAGCCTGGATTTGAACCTGTCTTTCTGACTTTTAAGTTCCTCTGTATACACACGTGCATACCCATGCACACATACGCACTGGAAGCAAGAACATGATTGTTTAGAACTTAATGATCTTATGTCTTCCTACAAATTAGTAGTAAGGGAAGATCAAAGGAAATGGAAAAAGGAAAATATCAGATATTAATAGCAAATTAGAAAGAGGTTAGAGAGAAGAGGAATCTAGGGAAAAACTTTCTACTGAGTTATGTTTGTGAAGTGTATCACTCTGGGACAAGGTTTTCTCAGCATGCACGTTTTAAACCATTTTTACATGCCCCATGTTGCTTGTCAGCAGGGATTTGAAAGGGATAAATGTAACCCCTTGAGGTTTCACAGCTTTGCACTTTGAAGAAAAGAGCAATCCTTCGCCAGTTATCAAAAAACCAACATTTCTCAGAGAGATGGATGTAGCAACTTTTGGAATTACACAAGTGGAGGTAGCAAATGCTGGGCTCCAAAACCACTGCAGATGGTGACTGCAGCCACAAAATTAAAAGACGTCTGATCCTTGGAAAGAAAACTATGACAAACCTAGACAGAATATTAAAATCAGAGACATCGCTTTTCCCACAAAGGTCCATATAAACAAAGCTATGGTTTTTCCAGTAGTCATGTACAGATGTGAGACTTGGACCGTAAAGAAAGCTGAGCATGGAAGAACTGATGCTTTTGAATTGTGGTGCTGAGAAGACTCTTGAGAGTCCTTTGGACAGTAAGGAGATCAAGCCAATCAATGCTAAAGGAAATCAACCCTGAATATTCATTGGAAGGACTGATTATGAAGTTGAAGCTCTAGTACTTTGGACACCTAATGTGAAGAGCCAACACATTGGAAAAGACCCTGAGGCTGGTAAAGATTGAAGGCAGGAGGAGAAGGGGGTGAGAGAGGGTGAGATGGTTGGATGGCATCACCGAGTTGATGGACATGAGTTTGAGGAATCTCTGGGAGTTGGTGAGGGACAGGGAAGCCTGGTGTGCTGTAGTCCATGGTGTCACAAAGAGTCAGACACGACTGAGTGACTAAACTGAACTAAAGATACTGAAAGATTGACCCATGGGGTGTCGTAAGTTTTGCCTGTGCTCTACTTGCAGTTCAGTTTTCTTTGCCCAGAGCTGTTTTCCTTAGTATTCTGGATCCTCCCTCCTTCCAAAGTAAGCACTGGCTTTCTAAATTGACCTTTGGAGAAGCACTATTGCATGGGTGAATCCTCAGGACCTGCAGCCCAAGCTCCATGCTGGCCATTGTACCTTTAGGAGCTCTGCTTTCAAATTCCAGAGATGACAAACTCCACTTGCTCCCTTGGACATCGATGTGTTGGCTATTGATGGGTTTTTCTAAAGGAGATAGTTGGCATAGTGGTTGAGCCCACTGCCTCTGCTCAGTATTGTGTTCTATTCCATCAGCTCTCCTGCCTGAAGAAATAGATCCTGACCACAGTCAGTTCAGTTCAGTTCAGTCGCTCAGTCGTGTCCAACTCTTTGCGACCCCATGAATCACAGCACGCCAGGCCTCCCTGTCCATCACCAACTCCCAGAGTTCACTCAGACTCAGGTCCATCGAGTCAGTGATGCCATCCAGCCATCTCATCCTCTGTCGTCCCCTTCTCCTCCTGCCCCCAATCCCTCCCAACATCAGACTCTTTTCCAATGAGTCAACTCTTCACATGAGGTGGCCAAAGTATTGGAATTTCAGCTTTAGCATCATTCTTTCCAAAGAAATCCCAGGGCTGATCTCTTTCAGAATGGACTGGTTGGATCTCCTTGCAGTCCAAGGGACTCTCAAGACTCTTCTCCAACACCACAGTTCAAAAGCATCAATTCTTCGGCGCTCAGCTTTCTTCACAGTCCAACTCTCACATCCATACATGACTACTGGAAAAACCATAGTCTTGACTAGACAGACCTTTGTTGGCAAAGTAATGTCTCTGCTTTTCAATATGCTATCTAGGTTGGTCATAACTTTCCTTCCAAGGAGTAAGCGTCTTTTAATTTCATGGCTGCAGTCACCATCTGCAGTGATTCTGACCACAGTAGGTGTGAACAATTCTTCCTCTGAGAAAAGACAACCCAAGATTCCTGGCTTGTTGCAGCTACAATGCTGCTTCTTAGCTTAACAAAGGGAAAAGGAATGCTTCTTTGAAAACATTCAATTACAAATTAAGAATTATAACTTCTTGACATTGATAAACAGTCAATAAATATGGATTGAGATAGGAAAATAAAACAATTTCAAATTCATAGGCAATATTATCTAAACTTTTCTTATTGAGACCCCCATCAGAAAAAGAAGAATTTAAAGATTATCCACAGTACGTTGCTGGTGTTCAGCTGCTCAGTCATGTCATACTCAATTCTTTGCGACCCTATAAACTGCAGCATGCCAGGCTTCCCTGTCCTTTACTGTCTCCCAGAGTTTGCTGAAATCCATTTCCATTGAGTCAGTAATGCCATCCAACAATCTCATCCTCTGTCACCTGCTTCTTCTCCTGCCCTCAGTCTTTCACAGCATCAGGGTCTTTTCCAATAAGTGGGCTCTTGGCATTAGGTGGCCAAAGTACCAGAGCATTGGCTTCAGCATCAGTCCTTCCAGTGAATATTTAGGGTTGATTTCCTTAAGGATTTTCTGGTTTGATCTCCTTCCTGTCCAAGGGACTCTCAAGAGTCTTCTGTAGCACCACAGCTCAAAAGCATCAGTTCTTCAGTGCTCAGCCTACTTTATGGTCCAACATTTACATCTGTACATGACTACTGGAAAAACCATAGCTTGGATTATAGGGACCTTTGTCGGAAAAGTGATATCTCTGCTTTTTAATACACTGTCTAGGTTTGGCATAGCTTTTCTTCCAAGGAGCAAGTGTCTTTTAATTTTGTGGCTGCAGTCACCATCCACAGTGATTTTGGAGGCCAGGAAAACAAAATCTGTCACTTTTCCCACTTTTTATTTGTAAATTATACATGTGTGAGGGCTTCCCTGGTGACTCAGATGATAAAGAATCTGCCTGCAATCCAGGAGATCCAGGTTCAATGTCTGGGTTGGGAAGATCCCTTGGAGAAGGGAATGGCAACCCACTCCTGGAGAATTCCATTGACAGAGGAGCCTGGCAGGCTACTGTCCACGGGGTCACAAAGAGTATTATAAAACCTACCTAAATATGCAGATTTTAAAAGGATGAACAAAAACTAAGTAGAAAAAGAATTTTATCCAGCAAAAGATCATCTTGCATAGTTGTGCATACTCACAGATGCACCAGCCATGCTCCAGAGAGCTCTATTCTCAAGAAAGTTCAAGATACATTTCCTCTGCTGCTCCTTGCAGTCACTATTCAAACTTATATCACACTGAACTTTCTGATCTGGTCATCACTCCAACTTACCTGTGGTGTGAGATTACAGAGGCCTTCAGAGAAATTGATGAGTTCTGTGCATGCAGGCTTTTAACAGAATAAAACGAAGCAAAATGTGTGGTTGTTTCTGTTTCACACATAGGGGAACCTAAACAAAGCATGGCTAAAAGAGAGAGAGAGTTCTCATGATCTGTAAGAGCAGAGTCCCTTGGACTGCAAGGAGATCCAACCAGTCCATCCTAAAGGAAATGAGTCCTGAATATTCATTGGAAGGACTGATGCTGAAGCAGAAACTCCAATACTTTGGCCACCTGATGCAAACGGTTGACTCATTGGAAAAGATCTTGATGCTGGGAAAGATTGAAGGCAACAGGAGAAGACGGTGGCAGACGATGAGGAGGCTGGACGGCATCAATGAACATACATCTGAGCAAACTTGGGGGGATAGTGAAGGACAGAGAGGTCTGGAGTGCTATAGTCCATGGGGTCACAGGGTCAGACAAGTCTTGGCAACTGAACAATAAGATCAGTATTAGAAAGAATGCAAGAAATCAGGAGAGGGACATAAAACATGGCTGCCTGGCCCTGAGTAAGCAAGGCAGGTTCCACTGGCGTGTGTGTTCACTAAAACCTTTGTACACATGCCAAAATTCAGGCTGCCCATAATGTTCATGGATTGTGTCATCTAATGCTATCAACAAATTGTTTAGCTAACTTAGTGTAAGGATTTTATCACAACTGTATATTTCCTACTTATATATCAGAAATAAAAACCCGATATTCAACCCCTACAATCTTTTGAACAGAGAAATTGGATTTTTAAATACGTGTTTGTAAATAACTGGGATTATCATTACCTTGTAAATTCAATGTGGGGGGAGCAGCCTGCTGGGTTCATTTTTGATTAGTTTTGGCAACTGGTTAGAATTTCCCTATTTTTCCCCCTCCCAGAAAAGAACTATGAACAAAGATCTGCAAGCTTCCCAATCTATCATTCCAGTTCAGAAAATGTCATTTTTCTCCTTGACCAAAATGCCTCCCAGCTGTCTACTCCTGCCCTCAGCCCAAACAAATCTCAAATAGTTTTGCTCAGTGATAGGAAGACATCCTTTGTCTGACACTCCAGAATTGGTGTTAGGCTAAATGCTCAGGATAGCATGAAATAGCCAGTGAAAAATGAAAATATCCCAGTGACAACACAAGAGAATATTCTATTATCTGAGGTACCAATTGCAAAAGGATAAAATACCAGACACAAAGAATATGTGCTTTGTTGGGCCGTATGTCTTTGTAATTGCCCTCGATGGTATAATCATGAAGGCAGGATTTCATCTCCCCCTAAATACTGTGCATACAATAATGGCTTTCAAAATTTCACAGCACGTGCCTATGATGGTCAAAGACCAGGAAGTTACTATTGATCATTCAAGAGAGCTGGAGTTTTGTAAGAGTGACTTGAAGGATTTTGAGTCTGAACATGACTCAGATGAAGCCACAAAACCAACTGTGGTTTTCCTCTGTCTTCAAGATCACCACTGTCCCACAAGGCTGTGACACTGGATCAGCATATTTGTGGATGCTTCTGTTCTTCCAGGTCTCATGAAGTTAATAAATGCATTTGTTTCTCTCTCTTCAGAGCTATGGGTTCCCCTGGTAGTTCAGTGGTGAAGAGTCTGCCTGCAATGCAGAGACACCGGCTCAATCCCTGAATTGGGATGATCCCCTAGAGAAGGAAATGGCTACCCATTTCTGTATTCTTGCCTTGGAAATCCCATGGACAGAGGAGCCTGGTGGGCTAGAGTCCATGAGGTGGCCAAAAATCACACACAGCTTAGAGACTAAACAGTACCAACAACCTCAGAGACACACACCTTAAAAACAGATGGCTAACAAACACATGAAAAGATGCTCAACATCACTCATTATCAGAGAAATGCAAATCAAAACCACTATGAGGTACCATTTCACACCAGTCAGAATGGCTGCGATCCAAAAGTCTACAAGCAATAAATGCTGGAGAGGGTGTGGAGAAAAGGGAACCCTCTTACACTGTTGGTGGGAATGCAAACTAGTACAGCCACTATGGAGAACAGTGTGGAGATTCCTTAAAAAACTGGAAATAGAACTGCCTTATGATCCAGCAATCCCACTGCTGGGCATACACACTGAGGAAACCAGAACTGAAAGAGACATGTGTACCCCAATGTTCATTGCAGCACTGTTTATAATAGCCAGGACATGGAAGCAACCTAGATGTCCATCAGCAGATGAATGGATAAGACAGCTGCGGTACATATGCACAATGGAGTATTACTCAGCCATTAAAAAGAATACATTTGAATCAGTTCTAATGAGGTGGATGAAACTGGAGCCTATTATACAGAGTGAAGTAAGCCAGAAAAAAAAACACCAATACAGTATCAGATCAGATCAGTCGCTCAGTCGTGTCCGACTCTTTGCAACCCCATGAATTGCAGCACGCCAGGCCTCCCTGTCCATCACCAACTCCTGGAGTTCACTCAGACTCACGTCCATCGAGTCAGTGCGCATATATATGGAATTTAGAAAGATGGTAACAATAACCCTGTATACGAGACAGCAAAAGAGACACTGATGCATAGAACAGTCTTTTGGACTCTGTGGGAGAGGGAGAGGGTGGGATGATTTGGGAGAATGGCATTGAAATATGTATAATACCATATATGAAACGAGTTGCCAGTCCAGGTTTGATGCACGATACTGGATGCTTGGGGCTGGTGCACTGGGAAGAGGGTATGGGGAGGGAGGATGGAGGAGGGTTCAGAATGGGGAACACATGTATACCTGTGGCAGATTCATTTTGATATATGGCAAAACCAATACAATATTGTAAAGTTAAATAAAATAAAATTTTAAAAAAATCTTATAAAAAAAATCAGGTGGAAAAAACCCAATCAATGTGAGCAAATTAAGCCATTCCAGAACTATCTTTCACCTAAGAACCAAAAGAAATCCATAAGATAAAGAGTTGTGTCACCAAGTAAGCTTAGAATTTAGCCAGGATGACCAATTATAAACTTGAAACACTGAAAATCAGAGTAACTGAAATGTGTATATTATCGACAGATTTCCGTATGAAAGTACAGAATAACCTAATAACATATGTATGTTACATTATCATTGTCGAATTGTGTGATATATTAGCCTTGTAAAGGCTCAACAAAAACTTATACTTTTATATTTGCATAGCATATTATCATTGTAAAGTGGATAAAAATAGAAAACTGTAAGGAAGATAATAAATCATCCTTCATTCTAGTACTTGGTGATAACTTCCATTGATGACTTTTATTGTACAGACTATAAAACTTAGTTTCCTAGATTTTACATTCACAATCACAATATAGGCCCTTAGCCGCTGCTGCTGCTAAGTCGTGTCAGTCGTGTCTGACTCTGTTGTGACCCTATAGACGGCAGCCCACCAGGCTCCCCCGTCCCTGGGATTCTCCAGGCAAGAACACTGGAGTGGGTTGCCATTTCCTTCTCCAATGCATGAAAGTGAAAAGTGAAAGTGAAGTCGCTCAGTTGTGTCCGACTCTTCAGGACCCCATGGACTGCAGCCTACCAGGCTCCTCCGTCCATGGGATTTTCCAAGCAAGAGTACTGGAGTGTGGTGCCATTGCCTTCTCCCAGGCCCTTAAACATACTTTAATTGCTGCATAAAACAGTATTACATTGGTATTACATAATTTATTTACTCAACCTTTTCTATTCTAATATACTTATTCATTAATTGATTTAATATTCTATAAGGAAAATTTTAAAAAATAACATGTTTATATATTAGATTATTCATTAGGATAGATACCTAAGGATGTTATTACTTGGCCAAAAGCTATGGAGATTTTTAAGTCTCTTGATTATTAATACTAAATTGTTTTCAACAATAAAGTAATTTTAGTTATAATAATGATTATTTCAGGGGGAGAAATTGTATGTAAAATATAAAAATATTTGACTCAGTACCCCTAGTCTTTAGAGTTTTGACTGATGAAGACAGGGAAAATGGGAGGATAAAAGTAGTCAGGAGGGAAGCTGGAAGTATTTTAATTTCTTAAGCATTTATATGTGTCAGCTTTCCCTACAGTGAATGGTTCTGTTCCTCAGATTCATATTTGCCTACCCATTAAAATAACCAATCAAGTAGCGTAGTCAAAATGATTTGTCCTCTTGTTACCTCATCACTCATAAATAAATCATCCAATAAGTATTTTCATTTTTTAGTGAAAATATTTTAGGCCAATTCCAGTCAATAAATCAGTGGTTCTTCACTTTTTTATGATTGAGAATATGGAAATATATGAAAGCTATTGATTCTTCTAGAAAATGTACACACACACACACACACACACACAGAATTTTGCATCCATTGGCAGGGCTCCACAGATCTCATGATCTTTCTGCAGTCCCCTCTATGTAGTCTTTTGATTAAAAAGCCTAAGACAATAGCTCTTTGAAACATTTGAAAGAGAATAAAGAGACATTATTTTAATGCCATAACCAAATGTCTTATTCTTTAACATTCACAGAATCATCAAATTCTATTACTGGAAAAAATTATAATGATATTTGGTTAAGTAATCTACACATTTAGGGGGACACAAGTTCCCTTTAGAACATAATGAAAGCAATTGGAAAAAAAAAAAGGCACCTTTTTCCCCAGGGAGAAGTATTCACAGTCACAGTCAGCCACAGCGATGACATAGCACTGCTGGGTTCAAGTCGTGGGTTCAAACTTCTGAATTCTCCCCTTAGTGTCCAAAGAGTCACATTGACAGTCATTGAGTTCCACTCCACCATCTGCTCAGTTGTACAGATGAAAAAAACAGGCTAGAGTAGGTAAGAGATTTGTTCCCACTCACAAAAGGAGTGGATAGCAATGCTGGCACTCGTCTACATTTTATGATCTCTCAATTGATACAATTTTGGACCCATTTTACAGATCGGAAAATTGAAATTCAAAGAAGGAAAATTACTTACCATCATCCTATTTCACATGACAAACAGCAGAAAAGAAAGTGACTACATTTTCAGGCTGTTGAGTTATACCTGAGCTTATGGCCCTTTTCTTCCAAGAAGAAAATAAATTTGTTTTCAAGAGAATTACATCTTAGGAATAGGTCAGTTAACTGAAGGTGGTCAAGTTAGTTATTTTGCTCAAATAAAGCATTTTCACTGAAATACTTTGTAATGAACTATAGAAACTCCATGTTTAAAAGCTGCACAGGTGTATTTGCATACCTGGGTAACTACCAGTGCAGGTGTTAGCTTCTCCCTGTGCTTATCCAATTTGCATCAGCAAATATGAACTGACTTCTCACCGAGAGCTTGCCCTTTTGCCCTTTCAAGGCTGACCCTTCCAGTTCTGAAGTTGACAGTAATTATCTGGTTTAACTTTTGAATATGGAATGTCTACAACCAAAGTTCTTCAAATAAATTAAATACTTCTTCCCTCAGGCCCACTAATTTACACCACGTATGGAAAGAAGATATAAAAATGCCCTGGTTTTGATAAGGTCTTTTATAGAGCCTAGTTTCCAATTTGGGAGCACAGAAGTGAGATGCCACAAATTGTCAGGAAGCCCACCTTCTTGAAACCAACATATCAATAAATATGTAGACAACCAGGTCCACTGGGCATCACTGCCCATCACCCACTAGTCGTTTAATCATATCACCACTCTCAGAATCATCAGAGGCAATTTAATCAAATGGTGCCTAGCCACTGGGTAATTGTTTTCTAGGCCTGTTAGAAAAATAAAGGTTGGCATTTATTAAATGCATATCCTCTTGCCTGTTGATTGCTCTGCTAATTTCTTGTTTGTAATCCTTTGTTCTAGCTTTCAAGAGAAGGCTGAATTCCAGCCTAGTGAATCAGTACCCAGAGGGACAAATTAAAATAGAGAGCTATGTCGGGGGCCTCCAGGGTTGAGACCCCAGAAAACTCAGGTCATAAAGCAGAGGGGTCATCCACAAGTGAGCCAGAATTCGTTTTCCTTTGCACATTTTCTGCTTTTCTGCTGGATACATTTAAGAGGTCTATTTGCTTTATATGGCCATTTTCTGTCACTCATACAATGAAAATCAGGACAGTCCACACACAGAAGATAACTTTTGTGTCCATTTCAAAACTGACCTGAAACAGTGGAGATGTACTTCTCAGGACTGCACCCGTAGTCAGCTGCTAGAGGAAAAAAATAAAGAAAGTGTTGGTTTTTAAAATATTTATTTATTTATTTGCACTGGGCCTTAATTGCAGCATGGGGATCAGTTCACTGGCCAGGGACCCAGCCTACACCCCACGTATTGTGAATGCAGAGTCTGAGTGACTGGACCTCCGGGGAAGTCCCAAGAACAGGTTTGCATGTATGCCAAGTCTCTTCAGTCGTGTCTGACTCTTTGCGACCCCATGGACTGTAGCCCACCAGGCTCCTCTGTCCATGGCATTATTCAGGCAAGAGTACTGGTGTGGGCTGCCATTCCCTCCTCTAGGATCTTCCATACCCAGGGATCCAAGCTGCATCGCGGTGAGTTCTTAACCACTAGTGTCACCTGGGAAGCCCCAAGAAAAGGTTTAAACACAAGGATTTTGATTCAGTTTAAAAATCATTTCATCTTATTATGGCTTAACTAAAATGGCCACAAGTATTTTTCAGCAGCTACATGCTTCTTTCTACAGAGATCATTGACATACACCATCCAATCCTACCATTGTTAATTAAGTGGGCAGATCATCAGACCACTGATTACAAGAAACACCACTGTAGCTATCATATGTTGTTTGACCAAATGGTGTGGTCTTTGGTAAAATTTTTGTTTAGAAGGGAGAGAAAGGAAAGAATCTTTTTCCACACGGATGGTCTCACCAGTGTATCAGACTTCTAGTTATCTGAACTCAGAGAGACATGGGATGGGCAAAATTAGATGGTCAGATCATGGAAGGGTTGAGTTCCTACTAAGTGATGATCCTGAATGAATTTTTTCCTCACTGAGCTTAAGCTCAAAGACCCTGATGCTGGGAAAGATTGAGGGCAGGAGGAGAAGGGGAAGACAGAGGATGAAATGGTTGGATGGCATCACCGACTCAATGGACATGAGTCTGAGAAAACTCCGGGAGTTGGTGATGGACAGGGAGGTCTGGTGTGCTGCAGTCCATGGGGTCTCAAAGAGTCAGACACGACTGAGTGACTGAACTGACTGAACTGAGCTTAAGCTAACTCATTTGCAAAATGGAAACAGTGATATTTCCCTCATGATCCATTTCAAGGTTTCAGTGAGGAAACACATGGAGCATTTAGGGTAGTGTTCTACACGTAGTAGAGGCTCAGTGAATGATAACTATTATCAGTAATAGAATGTGAATGTGAATGATATTATGAGATTTTTTCCATTTGTATGTAAACTTATGACATCTATAGCTGGAGCTTGGCAGAAGTGAGACAGCGGACTTAAGTTCCGAGAGAGAATCTAAGGTCTTCTAGATGATCTGAGAGCTGCCAGGGCTCTGTATCCCCACCAACCTCCACCTGGTACTGCAAGTGAGCAGGCTGGTATAGAACCCCAGGAAATCTCTATGATTAAGTTCAAATAAAGCAGTCCTGGGAACCTTTTTACTTCAAGCTAGTTCTAACATGAACCTTTGGTGAGGGACAATTCCAGTTTTCATAGTGGAATTTCATGGCTGACAGAACTAATTTGGAACATCGAGCAGAAGATTTCATTGAATTTCTCTGTGGTGAAAAGAAATCTCATCATTTAGTTAGGTAATTTATTTAGTTTCTGGAAAAAAAAAAACAAACCAGTGATTTCTTTTTCAATTAAAAAAATGAAATACAAGTTTTAGACAGAAAATTTTCCAAGTAGCAGAATAATAGCAGAGGTAATTCAAGCCAGAGTTCAAGCACAATGATTTATTTGAGCTGAGGAACTTTCCATATAATCATGCTTAATATACATTTTCTAGTTGTTGAGATACTACTATATGAACATGTATGTATTTCCAAATTCAAATAAAAGAACTATAAAATATGATTCAAGTCATATGCTTATTCTCCTTTCTTTAAAGAAGGACATGCAGAAAATAAATTGGGGTATGGATTCATAAAAGACTGTATAAATGTATTTTAAAAAATTAATAGCCAGGTGACACCTGAAATGAGGTCTTTGTAATACCCCTCAAAAGATCTGGTCTCACCAGCCCTGAGGCTAGAAATGTTGGACAATCCAGCTGGTTGTAGTAAGATTTCAGAGCTGGTAGACACAATTACCTGGATTTCTGCACCCAGCTGGTGAGTTTGCTGGTCTAGGCACTGTGGCCTATAATGTACATGATGCATATGGAAGAGAGAATAGAAATGATGATCTAATTCAACAACAAACAGTGAAAACTTGGCCTGCTCCATCACCCACTTTTAATGTATTAATTCACTGTGTAAAGCTTGTCAAAAAGTCGAGTCTGATCCCAGTTCAGAGCTATAGAGACCACTTCTATGCTGATGAGTGTTTGTACACCATCGTGCTTATTGTCATCAATATCATCATCATTCTTATCACCTGTCCACTGTGTAGCAGGAACTGCGCTGACTTTTACATACATTATATCATCTGAGTCTCCAAGTAACGTTGGGAATTTCGTATACCATTACAGCCACGAAGACAGTGACATTCAGAAAGAGCCTTTTTGTACTTGACAGTCTGGATATAAGATAGAAATACCATTGTCTGTTTCATGAAAATTTACTTTGCTTCATTTTGCCACTTCTTTCATCAACATGCCTTCCACATATCAGCACAGCATGGCAGGTAGATAAAGGACTTATCTATAATCTACTGACCTGGGTTTCATTCCCAGCTCTTATTCCTACCTACTGAGCAATTGGCTTTGGGCATGTAGCTGCTAGCCTGACTGTGCTGTTTTCCATTTAAAGATGGGGAAACTAGCACCTACTTTATAATAAACAGAGCTGCTGCTGCTGCTAAGTCGCGTTAGTTGTGTCTGACTCTGTGTGACCCCATAGACGGCAGCCCACCAGGCTCCCCCGTCCCTGGGATTCTCCAGGCAAGAACACGGGAGTGGGTTGCCATTTCCTTCTCCAATGGATGAAAGTGAAAGTGAAGTCGCTCAGTCGTGTCGGACTCTTAGCGACCCCATGGACTGCAGCCTACCAGGCTCCTCCATCCATGGGATTTTCCAGGCAAGAGTACTGGAGTTGGGTGCTGTTGCTTTCTCTGAATAAACAGAGCAGGCATCAGTAAAACAGCTTTGATATTGCTTGACTTTCTTGTGGTAGAAGGGCTAGGTATTATGCACGCTCAGTTGTGTCCGACTCTTTTCGACCCTTTGGCCTGTAGTCAGCCAGATGCCTCTGTCCATGGGATTTTTCAGGCAAGAATATTGGAGGGATTTTTTTCTGACGCAGGAATCGAACCCACGTCTCATGTCTCCAGATTTGCAGGCAGATTCTTTACCCACTGAGCCATCGGGGATGCTGGGGGAACCACAGTCATCTCCAAAAATGAAGAGACGTGATTGTTCACTACCTTAAGAACTTTTACAAAATACAGCTAATTTTTATTCATTTGCTTAAAAACAATAGACAAGTGGCCTATGGTAACTTTGAAAAAAGCTTGTCGAGAAACCAATCAACCCTGTGCCATTTTGATGCCGAAGTTCAAAGGAGGCCAGAAGTCACTGCTCTGCTTCATCCTCTGGGTTAGAGTGGCAGTTCAGCCTCGCAGTGCCTCACACAGTCCCTGGGGCCTCTTTACAACACCCTGGGTCTGTTCCTGCTACTTTCCTAAGAATTTTAACATTTCTGACAAATGGGGATGGATATCAAAATTTGCCTCCCCAGAGGGAAGTTCAGTTGTCAGTCTTCTGCCTTTTAAATTACAAAAAAAAAATGCATATTTTTATTTTTTGAAAATATGTTTTTGCCAATTTGCACTTGGAAAGACATAAATATATAAAAAGGGAATTTCCTTTTCTCTGAATAATTAGGAGAAAAATGTAGCTTTTGGTCAGGTCACATCTGCTTTAGTTTTTTCGGTTATGTATTTAAAGGGAAAGTAAATCAAAGGAACCAGTCCTTTTTGTACACTCACAAAATGCTGGACTCCTAAAGTTTATGTATTTATACACTGTAAACGGATCCTGGATAAACTGACCTTGTATAAAAGGTATTATTTTCATTTCCGTGTGATAACAACAATTTTATTTGTATGTATTCATATTGCGTTTATAATCATTTTGTTTGCAAATAAATGTATTTGCATTTGTTTGTAATTCAGACATGTACTGAGAAAGTATCTGATACGGCTGAGACCTTATATTTAAGATGAGGGAACTCAAAGAGGTTAAATGTCTTGCCTTGTTAGAGGATAAATGCCCAGGGTGGCACAGTCATAAATACTACAGCCAGTGATTTGGGGTCCAAGCCTCACCTTCCTTCCCCCTGTGCAATACTTCCTTTTCAATCTGGCTTGTTCAAATTTCTTTCTCCTTAATTCAGAAAACATATTAAGTGATAAATACATTTGATTGACTTAATATAGATGCTGCTTGAAATCTTACAAGCAGGATTTCTGTTGGTCACTTGACTCGCTGGGACACTTGAGCAGGGCAGACTGGATCCAGTGTGGGTTAAGGAGGGTCACTGTAGAACCTGATACTTCAGTACTGGGATGGAGCTTTGAGGACTGAGAGGTCCAATGTTTGCCATCTTTGGTTATTTCTGACTTAAAAGCTCTTTCTGACTGTTGCTGTTCAGTCATTAAGTCATTTGCAACCCTTTGTGACCCCATGGACTGTAGCCCACCAGGCTCCTCTGTCCATGGGACTTCCCAGGCCAGAATTCTGGAGTGGGTTGCCATTTCCTTCTCCAGGGGATCTTCACGACCCGGGGATTGAACCAGTGTCTCTTGCATTGCAGACAGAATCTTTACTATCTGAGCCACCTGGGAAGCCCTTTGACTTTGAACATAACTAAATAGTATTTAATCTTATTATCTTGTATTATAGAAAATGTTATCAAGCATTTCTTTGCCAAGCTAGCATCTGATAGTAACTCCCTGTTTGTCTCTGGGGCAGATTGAAAGAGTGGTCCAATTCCCTCCCCTCCCTTTGTCCATTCATTTCCCCAAGTAAGTGTGCAGTCGCTTCCACAGAAGCAGAGTGTGCTTCTCCACCCCTGACTTTGAACTTGGCCAAATTACTTCTTTGTAAGTTATTTGGCTCAGCACAAGCAGGGGATTGCACTGTGTTCATGCCCCTGGCCTTACTGCTTGCGTTTCTGCCACACACATAACAGCTTACTCCAGACAGTTCCTCTTAAGCTCCAGAAGGTCTATGTGTGGAGCTCAGCTGAGCCCAAGCCATAGAAAGGTGAGAAGCCAAGTCCAGCCGGATCCACTGCTTGAAGCAGAGCGGCCCAACTGACCCCCAGGTAACCCTCAGCAGAATGACAGACACGCAAGAAAATAAATACTTACCGCGTCCTCCACGATCTTGTGGTTGTCGTTCCATAGTAATTGATGATCGATATAGCCTCTGATTATATTTTGATGATAAAGTACAATAGTACAACTGTAAAATGGATAGCCATCACTGATCTAATGTTTATAAATCTCAGGGTTTTACAAATGAACAATTTCCAGAATATCTGTGTGTTACTGTTCTCTTACAGAAATTAGATTCCCATTTAAAATAAGATTTAGAAAATATGACTCTTGGTTGAAGATTTGGACCTAGAAGAAAAGAATTACTTTTTACAACATTATTATGTGTTTCATCCAAGTATTGAAAAAAAAAATCTCTCATTTGTTCATTAATATATTCCACAAAGTGTACTATTATGGGGCAGGTAGTAGCTTTATCCAGATGAACTGCCCACATGCCAAAAAAGCTTCCAGCTTAAAAGAGAGACAGAGATTCAAATGGACAATTGGTCTATAACCTGAGAAAAGGCTAAAATGGGCACATGAATTGGATAAAATTTGAAGAAATCTTTTAAATAACAATAGCTGAAATGGACTGCGTACGTATTGCAAGCCCAGTACTGATCTGGTCCTTCATATCAATTGTCTTATTTAATCTTCCAAACTCTCCGAAATAAAGTGGAAATAACTAGTACTACTCCCATTTTACAGACAAAGAAGTGAAGGTCCACGAAGGCCAAGCAACTTGTCCCGGGTCAGATGACCTGTATGGTAGTGGCTGGTTGGAACTTGCACAGCCTGACTCCCGAGCCCAGGTTCATCACTGGTAAAGCACAGGCTGGAGATCAGGTTACACCTAAGCCGATTCTTAAATGATAAATGAAAGGGCTGCAGCAAATAGCCACATTGTTTGGGGTGGTTTCTGGTAGACACAGCAGGCTGGCCAGACTCAACATCCTAGGACCTGAGGACACTCTTGATTCAGCCTGATGTTCATATCTACAGGGGCCCAAAGTTCTTTCTTTTGAGAATCATGCTAAACAGTTAACCAACAATCTTTTCTCTCCTTCCTAGTCACAGAGAATTCTGACTCACATAGTTTCCATCTCACTTTATCCTACAAACTGCCAACGTCCACAGGAATGTCACAGTCCGTATCTTGACGTGTAGCTCTTGACTTCAACTCCAGTTCACCCTCACCTCTATTTTATAGTTTGATGACCTCAACTTTGACTTATCGCTATCAGGAACTGTGCTACCCATTAAAATGTAACTATCCCATTCTCTGACCACAAACTCTGTAATTACAGCTCTCTAGATTCTCCAGTTCTATTCAATCTGCACACAATACCACATTCCTTAGAATCTTTCTTGAACTTCTTTTGGTCTCTTACTTTCGTCACTTATTTTAATATATCTCCTGACTTAGGAAGCACATTTCCTCAATCCTTTGGCCCTTTGAACACCTCGTCTCCCTACGATATCCATTTAAAACACTCACATCAGTGGACCGGTTATGGAAAGCTGTGTCCCACTACAAATTTGTGACTCTTCAATAGAACTAGATTGTGCAGCAGGAAATTATCTGTATTTGTGTATTAAGTCATCTCTCCCTGCTTGACTGCAGTTATTCCAAAGTTTTATCTATGTTGTGGGTTGAATTATGTCTCCTCAAAATGTATATATTGAAGTCCTACTCCCAGTACCTCAAAATGCAACTGTATATTACAGGCAAGAATACCTAGTGGATTGCCGGTCTCTTCTCCAGGGCATCTTGCAGACAGATTCTTTGCCATCTGAGACACCAGGGAAGCACATTGCAGACAGATTTTTTTGCCATCTGAGCCACCAGGGAAGCCCATATATTAAGATAGGGCCTTTAAAGAGGTAATTAAGCTAATGTGAGATCATAAGAGTAAACCCTAATCACATATGATCAGCGTTTTTATAAGAAGACTAAACTTGGATACAGATCCACACAGAGCGTAGAGCATACAGAGACTTAGGGAAAAGGTATCCATCTCCAAGTCCAAGGGAAAGATCTCAAAAGAAACCAATCCTTCCAATACCTTGATCTCAGACTTCTAGCCTCAGAAATGTAAGAAAACTAATTTCTGCTTTTGTAGCCACTCAATCTGTGGTACTTTTTTAGGACAGCCCTAGAAAATTTATACAATTGTTATTGAAACTGAGTTCATGCGCCCAATGCACAGTGATGCCAAACAAACCAACACCTTGGTGTTTGGAGAAGAGAAAGGCTTATTGTGAAGGCCAAGTAAGGACAATGAGCAGCTCATGCTTAAAAAGCCCAAACCCCCTGCTGGTTTCCAGGGAAGAGCTTTTACAGGCAAACTTTGGGGAGAAGGCTGCTGGGTGTGTGACTTTCCTCTGATTGGTCACTGGTGGGTCACCGAGTGGTGTTTCAGGAGTCTCATTCATTGCCTTCTAGTTCCAACCAGTCTAGGTTCCACACGCTTGTGTGTAGCTTGAAGTTATCATCACCCACTTGGGTGGAGGCATTAGTTCCTGTAGAAAAACTCAGAGATCTGTATCAGATTGTTACGTGTATCTCTTGAGGAAGAACTTGGACTGTAGCTGATCATCCTTTTTTCTTGACTACTTTCCCTTTGTTTCTGCATTCCCCCAACCCCCTAATTTGTAACTCTTTGAATCTGCCCTTTGGAACTCAGGAAACATCTCAAAGGCTAAAAGCCTCTTCCCTACAGATAGGAAACAAGGGACCTGAGAAGACCTTTGTACCCAAGAGGTTTCTGCATGGTTTCACAATCAGCCCCTATAAACCTCCCATTTCTTCTTCTCTTTTGTGTAGCAAGTAAGCTCATCTCCTATTTTGGGGGGAACATAGGTGATTTCATGCCTGAATTCAAACTGCCTACTGTTACACCTACAAAACCCATTCTTCTCACTTTCTGTCTCAAAGAAAGAACACCTTCTACCTCTTCTCAAAGCCGACCTTCTATTTTTCACTTGGGAGCATACGTCCTCTGGGGATATTCCAGTTAGGGAACTGTTGACCAAAAACCACCTGCCTTGACCAGGCATGATGACAACCACTTGCACGTGTTGTCTCAAAACAGGAGGTTCTGATAAGGAGGATGGTGGTGTCACCAAAACCAGACTGGAATAATTCAGAATGCACCAGAAGGAGGAAGAAGACTCCAGCCCATAATGTTGTTTTACCATCTTCACCTTGGCTGAGAGATGCACATACAACTGGGAAGGATACTGGGTCAGACAAAATACAGGTCAAGCAAGATGACTGACCAGACACAACCCAGCAACTAACCCCATTACCATAAAACCTAAGCCTGGGAGCCACATGGCAGAACAGTTCTCCTGGGTTCCCTCACCCTGCTGCTCTCCCCTGGGGCACCCCTTCCCGTGAAAGCCATTTGTCAGTACGTGTGTCTTCTCAGACAACTTATTTCTGAGTGTTAGACAAGACCACTCTCAGACCCTGGAATGGGTCCCCTTTCCTGAAACAATTCCATACATGATTGCTTCCCTCTCCTTTCTCCTACACATCCCCATATTTCTTGCCAACCAAGAGTTATGCGAACATTACAGCTATACTTTAAGCAGTGATATAAATAAAATCTTCTTCCATCTTATAATACCCTAAAGAAATGATTATACATTCTCTTTCTTGTCCCAGTCAAACCTCTTTAAAAAAAGAAGTCAATATATCCTCCTCAGCCCATGACCCACGAAATCTAGCCAAATATCCATTTACTATACTGAAACTGCTTTGACAAGTCAACCTACACTTCAAAAAAAAATGGGTATGTTTCCATTCCAGTCTTTTTTGACTCCTCTTGTTCTCAAACTGTCCACTTTCTTTCCTCTTATGCTTTGTTTTCCTTCCTAACAGAAAGACTGTTCTTTCTCTACTTACTTCTAATGTCTCTTATTTCCTCTTATTTTTACATCTGTTGATGTTCCTGTGAATTCTGCTTTTCTCCTTTCTTATTTCATTTTTATTTCCCTTTTCCTCTACTAATGTCTATCTTATATCTACCAGAATTTCAACACCTTGGAGTCATCCTGATGACTTTTTCTTTTTTTTCTCCAGTAACTATACTGTAGTGATTAAGAATGAAAGTTCAATAGCCAAATTATTGGATTTACTTTATGGCTCCACTACTTCCTAGCCTTGCAACCATCAGGAAGTCACTTAACCCCTCTATTTAACTTTTTAGTCATCTTAAAATGGGTTTGATTATTTTGAGGATAAAATGAGTTCAAATATGCTAAGCACTTAGAAATTTCTGGAACTTAACAGACCTCTAGTAAGTGTTATCTATTATCAAGTAACTGTCTAGAAATCCAATTTTATATTTAAAACTACAACCATCCCTGGATGTCCCATGAGTACCTCAAAATCTTATCTCAAGCTGAAGTCATCATCTCCTCAGCACAAAATTCTTTTTACCCTGGATACTTTCTTTGAAAGATTTGTATCACTGTTTCCAGAGAAGAAGCCAGAGTGTGGCTATCAGCTGAGATTTCTTCTGTCTCCTTCCTATCCATCTTTCAATAGTTACCAACTCCTATTATTTGTATTGTCAACTTTCCGTCAGGCCTGTCTCTTCCCTTTCAATGCTGCTACTGCTGCGATGTACGTCTGCATCTTTGATGTGTGTGGTTATGTTGGGGGAGTGAGCATGTAGACCATTACAACTAACATCCCTTGACTGGCTCTATTCTTCCAGAACGTTATTCACTTGGCACTCAGGGTATGCTTTTAACAACAAACATTCATGTCAGTCCTGTCTGAATCCCTTCAACAGCTCTTCTTCAGCTTCAACATAGTGTCCATCCTTTCAGGCTAATTTACAAGCCCCTCCACCCCCATCTGGATTTAAACAAGGCTCTCAACCTTTCCAGCTTAAACTCCCATCACCTCCCCAAAGTGCCCTACAGTTCAGTTAAATTCAACCACTGGCACCTGATGATTCCTGTTATCTTTCAAATGCCTTTTTCCCGCCTACAATATAGCTCTAAGTAGAGGCTAAGTATGAAGCTCAAACGGAGAAGGCAATGGCACCCCACTCCAGTACTCTTGCCTGTAAAACCCCATGGATGGAGGAGCCTGGTAGGCTACAGTCCATGGGGTCGCAAAGAGTCGGACACGACTGAGCGACTTCACTTTGACTTTTCAATTTCATCCATTGGAGAAGGAAATGGCAACCCACTCCAGTGTTCTTGCCTGGAGAGTCCCAGGGACGGGGGAGCCTGGTGGGCTGCCATCTATGGGGTCGCACAGAGTCGGATAAGACTGAAGCGACTTAGCAGCAGCAGCAGCATGAAGCTCAAATAAAAGTCCTAAATATGTAAGCAAAAATAAATTCAGATGAAAGGAAAACCTAGATGTAGTAACACTATCTTGATGATTTAACAATTTAATTATATAAAATAAAAAATATTTTGACTTCTTGTAATTGTCACAAATTTCTCTCCATTTAACAGAAACCTTCTTTTGAAAATACATTTTCCTTTCCCCCTCTTTTTACAGGGGAAAAAGATTCACAGTGATTCACATTATTATTCCATTCGGCAATCCCTCTCCCCAAACTAGGCTTTCTAGGTGGTGCTAGTTGGTAAAGAACCCACCTAACAATGAGGGAGATTCAAAAGATGTCAGTTTGATCCTTGGGTCAGGAAGATCCTCTGGAGGAGGGCATGGCAACCCTCTCCAGCATCCTTGCCTGGAGAATCTCATGAATAAAGGAACCTGGTGGGCTACAGCCCACAGGGTCGAGAAGAGTCGGACAGACTGGAGTGACTTAGCATGCATGCACACACTCTTCCAATACTAGGCTGAAAACACTCCGAATTTAGTTATAGCAAAAATGAATCCAATTTTGAAAAAGTAGAATCAAATATCTTGACTAGACAGAAAATAAAAACAATAAATAGTATCATTGGAATTGCCTTCATAATTGCCCTGTGTGTGTGTGTGTGCCTACATTTGTGTTCAAATCTATACATTTATTACATCAGTAATAAGAGAAATATGTCTAAAAATGAAATAATTACCAGGAAGTCAACAACTTAAAATATGTAATGGGATCCACATACATGGTCTCTTAGCATAAAACACTTGGAGTTAAGTGTTACTGAATGCAAATGTGGAGACACCTGCCAGTTCAATGTGTACTTTAACACAGACCCCCTGGGGATTTGCTATATTCTTGCCAGATGTAACTTTTAAATTTTCCCTCTGGTTTAGATAGCATAACTAGTAGAAACAGCCATATGACTTGGGGACTTTCTCAGTATCAGTGTTGATAGAATTACATTTGAACTGAACTCTCTTTAACAGGATTTGAGGAATCTTCCCACATCTCAGAGTGCATGATTGTAAGTGTTTCATTCTTGGCTTCAAGCACCCAGGCTTTCTCTGTCTTTTCTTTTCCCAACCCGTTCCCTGGCTCTGTCCCCACACATCTCTCTATTTATCTCTATGAATGCTACTGCTTTGTTTATAGTATAGGTGACGAGACACAAACCAGGATTTGGAAAGAGTGCGTGGGATGGAACTGACTTTAAGTTGCCTTTTAGGAAATGTGCTATAATTGTAACATTTGATTCTGGCATTTTGTAGCCTGTAGCCCCCTCATCTTATGCTATGTGTGAATTCCAGTCGGGTGATTCATCCTGACATGGGAGTTCTTTGCTTCTTCTACTGCAAAAATGTGAGAGAATGAGGGGAGAAGTGTCTCATTCCTTCTGATTTCTCTAAGTAATCTTTATTTTTTTCCCATAGCTGGGAAAGAGATTTTCCGATGAGAAATCTTACAGTTATGACATAACAATTCCATGTTTCACAACCCAACTCACTTTTCTGGTTGCTCTTTTCTACTCTATTTCTCACAATTCAAAGTAAATTGTGAGATTACAAGGCTCGGGAAAGAGGAAAACTGCATATTACAGCCTTGATAACCCTTCATGGAGAACAAGTCACAACTGTGCCACAAATTCCAATTTTAGAGTTGGATTCAACAAGAGTGAATAGAAGAAACACAGGAAAGCAGATATGTGTTTTAAAATCATCCTGACCAGAAATGTTTATCTAGAAACATTGGGCTCCGACGAGATGTCTATCATCTCCTTCTTTGCATATATTCCAGTTTGGACAGAATAGTCCTTATCTATTATCTAAGTACTTTTACAACCTTATTTTGGAAAGGTCTCCCTGGTCACACGTACATTAAATTAGAGAGGAAGGCAGTTGATTGCATAGTTTTTTTTTAACCGAAATAGTTTCTGTAAAACAATGCAGAATTATATTTATACCATCACTTCCAAAGGCAAAGATAAATGGAATTGTCACAGCTACTGGGATTGGGATTGAAAGCCTCTTTGTTTCATGGGAAATACATATATTTCATAACCCAGATAAAGCAATGTGCTGAAGGTAAAACCAAAATTGCTAAGGCAAATAATCTACCCAGAGGTTAAATATTTTGAATTAGGATACTATATTTGTACACAGTCTGATTTCAAGCAAGTATTTAAAAGTCATAAGAATGTGCTGTCCTTCACCTTCAGAGATTCATTCTTGAGTAATCAAATGTTATGTCCATGAGCACGGGGCCATTCAAATGGATGAACCTGGATGAGAGGCCAGAATTAGAACTCTATCAAATTTCCAATACACAATAATCAATGTAATAAATGAACAGGCACGTAGAGGAACTATGCAACATGATGAAAAAATAAAAAGTAAAAAGCAACTAACAGTAAATGTTCCAGGTATTCCAAATATTAGTATTATAAAACAGTTTAAACCAACTATATTTACCATGTTCAAGGAGATAAAAGATGTAATGGAACACACAGGCAAAGAACTGAAAATTATAAAAATGAACCCAATTAGAAATGTGAATTAGATTAATGACTTGATTGGTTTGAGGAGAGAGTGGACACAGCTAAAGAGAGTTTATGAACTTGATACTACTTTGAAAGAGCATGTACTGATTAAGAACAGAGAAACAAAAAGTTATAAGAAATAATGAGATATGTAGCATGAGTGTGCATGCTCAGTTATTCAGTCATGTCTGACTCGGTGACCCCGTGGACTATAGCCTGCAGGCTCCTCTGTCCTTGGGCATCTCCAGGTAAGAATACTGGAGTGGGTTGCCATGCCTTCCTCCAGGGAATCTTGCTGATCCAGGGATCGAACCCAAATCTCCTGCAGCTTCTGCATTGCAGGCAGATTAATTATCGCTGAGCTACCTTGGAAGCCCCAAACTATAGCATTTGTAGTAAATTAATTTAATCAGGTAAATAGTATAGGATAATCTTCATGCAGAAACAAATGATTACATATGGAAGCTCAGAAATGCAGAAAGAAACAAAAAGCAGTAGCTAAATGGTGAGCTGGTGAGCAAATAAAAATAATTACAGTACATACTTAACAATGATAATTATAATAGTTTGTGATTTTAAAATACAAATTATTAAATTACACAAAAAGTATGATATAAAGGTTAGGAAATACAATGATCTAATTTCCTTTTACTGCCCTGTAATAGGGTAACAATGACTAAAATTTGATTGTGAAAACTCAAGCAGTCATAGTGTGATTCTATGACAACTATAAGAAAATTGTAAAAGGTACAATTTGCAAGGTAATAGAGAAAAATTTGGATTAACAAAAGATAACTAATCAATATAAAAACATGAGAGTAGAAAAAGAGGGACGTGAAATTAGCAAAATGATATGTTTAATCTCAGATATATGAGAAAATATGTTGAATATAAGTTGACTAAATTATTTGATTAAAATACAAAGATTGCTGGTCTTTCAGAAACACTAAAAACCAAATTCTGTACTGTGTAGAAAAGACAAAGCATAGGGATATAGAAATATTTAAAGCAAATGAGTGATATAAACACACAACACAATTACTAACTAAAAGAATATTTTCATGTTATATTTAAACAACAAAGTAGACTTTACAATAAAATACTAATACAGATTACAAAGGATAATTTTGATAATAAAAGTGTCAATTAAATGGTCTCTCAAGTGGGATGATAACAATTTTAATATGAATTTCATTTTATTTGTAGATTGCTTTGGGCATTTTAACAATATTAGTTCTTCCAATCTCTTGAGCACAAAATATATTTCCATTTATTTTTGCCTTCTCAATGATTTTTATCAATATCTTAAGAGTTTCAATATCTTCACCTCCTTGGCTAAATTTTTTCATAGTTTTTTTTTTTTTGATGTTGAAATTTTTTATCATAAATAGTTGTCACATTTTGCCAAATGCTTTTCCTCCATCTATTGAGATGATCATATGATTTTTATCTTTCATTTAGTTAACATGGCATATCATGATGATTGATTTACAGATACTGAGTCATCCTTTCATCCCTGGAATAATTCTCACTTGATCATAATTTAGGATTTTTTCAGTATATTGTTGAATTCTGTTTGATAATACTTTGTTGAAGATTTTTACATTTATGTTTATCAGAGATATAGGCCAGTGATTTCTTTTTCTTTTTCTTTTCCTTGTGGTATCTTTGTCTGGTTTTGGTATCAGGGTAATCTTGCATTGTAAAACAAATTTGAAAGTATTGCCTCTCTACACTTTTTTTTTTTTTGCGGGGGGTGGAGGTGGGTATTGATTCTTCTTTGAATGCTTGGTAGAATTCACCAGTAAAGTCATCTGGTCTTGGAATTTGGTTTTTTGAAGGTTTTTAATTACTTATTCTATCTGTTCACTAGTAATTCTTCCACTCAGATTTTGTGTTTTTTCATGATTCAATCTTAGGAGTTTGTGTGTTTCTAGGAATGCATCCATTTATTCTAGGTTGTTCAATTCATTGGTATATAATTGTTCATAGTGATCTCTTACGATCCTGTGTATTTCTGTGGTATCAATTGTAACGTCCCTGCCTTCATTTCTGACTTTATTTATTTGCACTCTATTTTTTGTAAGTCCAGCTAAATGTTTGTCAACTTTGTTTACCTTTACAATGGACTTCCTAGGTGGCTCAGATGGTAAAGCATCTGTCTACAACGCGGGAGAACCGGGTTCTATCCCTGGGTTGGGAAGATCCCCTGGAGAAGGAAATGGCAATCCACTGCAGGACTATTGCCTGGAAAATCCCACGGACAGAGGAGCCTGGTAGGCTACAGTCCATGGGGTCGCAAAGAGTCAGACATGGCTGAGTGACTTCACTTTCACTTTACAAAGAGCTAGCTTTTATTTTCATTCATCTTTTCTATTTTCTTTTTCAGTCTCTATTTCATTTGTATATGTTCTGGTCTTTGCTATTTCTTTCCTTCACTCATTTTGAGCTTTTTTATTTTTTTTTTTCCTAGTCCTTCAATGTGTAAGGTGAGATTAATTTTTTTTCCCATGCAAAAGGCATGTATCTCTATGAATTTTCCTTTTTAGAGCTGATTTTGTTGCATCTCATAAATTTTGATATGTTGTATTTCCATTTTAATTTGTCTCGAGGTATTTTTTATTTCTCCTTCACTATTTTTATTGAAGTTGTTTAGTAGCATGTTGTTTGATCTCTACATATTCATGACGTTTTTCTAGTTTTTTCCTTGGAATTGTTTCTAGTTTTATACCATTTTTGTAGGGAAGAATGCTTGATATGATTTCAATCTTCTTAAATTTATTAAGAATTTGTTTTGTGGCTTGGATTTAGATCTTATGATCTATCATGGAGAGTGTTTCATGTGCATTGAGAAAAATGTGTATTCCGTGACTTTTGGATGAAATGTTCACTACATATCTATTAAGTCACTTTATTCCAATATTTTGTTTAAGGCACATATTTGCTTATTGGTTTTCTGTCTGGATAATTTATACATTGATGTAAGTGGGGTATTAAAATCCCCTAATATTATACTACCATCTTTTTCACGTTTTACATCTGTTAATATTAGTTTTATAAATATAGGTGCTCCTATGTTGGGTACATATTTACAATGCAATATCCTCATGTTGGATTCACCCTTTTATCACTATATAATGTCCTTTTTTATCTTTTCTTATAATCTTTGTTTTAAAGTCTATTGTTTTTCTGAAATAAGTGTAGCTACCTCAGACTTATTTTGATTTTCATTTTCATGAAACATCTTTTTCTATCCCCCCTCTTTCAGTCTGTGTTTGTCCTTATTGAAACAAGTCTCTTGTAGGAGCGTATAGATGTAGATGGGTCTGGTCTTTTATCCATTCAGCCACTCCATGTTTTTGATCCTAAATTTTTGACAGCTATTATTAAATCTCACTAGGAAAATATTCATTTCATCTAATAAGATGCAATTGCTTCTAAAGAGACATCTTCTCATGACCTAGATTTTTCTGGGATAAAATGCATTCTATGTTCTAAGTATTCCTTCTTTGCCACTGTATAATCATCTATCTAAACCAGTCATCCACCACAAGCCTTGGGCTGAAAGTTAGTAATCTGTCAGTACTTAAAGAATGCTGTCTAATTATTGGTGTATTTAGTCAAAGTGAGATTTATTTTTCTAATCAACAGATGTCTGCATCAAAAAGTATGTTCATTCTTCTCACCAATGTCATTTCACTAGAGAGAGCAGAAGACATTCAGTCATAATAGGCTGTGGTCTCTTACAAATAAATGACAACCATTAAGTGTTTGGCACGCATATGCTAGTGACTATGATCTGTAAAGTCAGTAAGCAAATTTCCCACAATAGTTGACAACCTAAGCCTTTCAAGTATATCATATGCTTGCCATGAATGGTAGTTTTAGAGGGAACAAATAACACAGTAAATTATAATCAACTCTTCAAAATTGGTATGTTGTAAAAGGACCTTTTTATTTATACTTTATCTTCACAGGATAATTCTCAGAGTAAATGGTGAAATATAGGTATTAAAGAAATGAAGTAATAAACTTTATTTTCCCCATCACTTATAAGCCCCAGTGTCCTCTGTTACTAGTTCTCTCTGACTGAATTTCCTTTTATTGGAGTATCCAAATCTCATCAGTGATAAGTAGAGAGTTTCTATGGATCAGTTAAGACTCGAAGATTTGTTTAATTTACATTTATGTGCTTGTTTTTACCAGTGATCATGTGAATACTATGGTTCTGGTCTAACTTTATTTCTAGCCCACTCTCCTCCGTCATTTCTTTTCACATCAGTATGTTGAATATTTAATAGGTACTTATATTTATGCTAAGAACTTGGAGATACAAAGGTGAGTAAAATAATTTCTCTTCCCTCAAAGAGTTTCTAGGCCTGGAGGACATTCAAGGATAAAAAATAGCTACTCACGGTCACCAATAAGATTCTTCCCTTCTCACACTCACTTATATAATTCTAGAAGCAAGTAGAAATGCAAAAGGCCCCTAAAGTTCACTGTAAATATTCACTTAAAAGGAAAACAAAATACGTCTTCTGTCTTATCAAGGTATTTAACAACTCCAGATAGAAATAAAACTGTCTAGTTGGCAAATTTACAATTTTAACAATAATCTAGTCTTCAAAAAATTATATATTTTTTGTTAGATATGCTTTAAAAGTCATTGAATTTAAACTAAGTATTTTGATACTGAATATTTATAAGTTGCCAATGAGACAATTTTGGCCATATTACTATTATTTTTGACCAAGCAAGCACTTAAAATTTTCTTTCATGGTTTTATGAATAGATATTTTTACACATAGATATTCATCTTAATTTTTAAAAAATTGAAACTGATCATATAGTCTATGTCCTGAACCTTGACAGAAATGTACACATTTATTGTATATAATAGATATATTCACAAGATAGGCTAACACAGATTCTTCACAACTCTCAGATTTGCCAGACTGATTTAGACACACCCAAAGTTTAACTCAAGTTTCTCATGCCTAATTAAATTTAAGGCAAAGTTACATAGAGCTAATTTAATCAAACATCCATCAGTTCCACCCCGACTCCATATCTAGGCTTGCATCATGCAGCATAAATATGGTTGTTTGAGACCCATCCCTATAAAGAAGGAAGAGAGGGAAGACATTGTGATAAACGAAATACACAGCCAGAAAACCATCAATTTCATTTCCTTATCTGGAGGGTGAGCAAATCTTTCACTTTTCCCAGAAGATTTCACTTTTATACATAATATTCTCATATGATTATTAACAGTATTCTCTTTCACTGATAAAGACAATATGTTGCTTTGGATAAGAACTATCTCATATATTTAGACTTTACTTATATGATATAAATTGACTTTTCTAAATTAAACTTTCTTTTGGCTATGATTACTAGTTTGGGGCCACAAAATGAGATTGTTTCTAAGATATTAGTTTAGCAAATGCATAAGGAATGCCTATGAGTATCCATAGGCAGATTAAACTTTAGATGATCAGCAAAAACATAAACTCACATTATCCCAGAATATTTACATGTAAATCAAGCCAAGAAATAATTATCCAATTTTTCAAAATACTTATAATCTGTGACCAGAAAGATAAAGCACTGAGATCCTACCTAGTATTTATTACAGGTTTTCTAGGTTTCAGGAAGCCATGTTGGTTTTTTTAAGGTATATTTTCAAGATTCTTTATCATGGCTATCCCTATTTTAAAACAACTCTCATCTAAACACAGAGAATAGCCATACTATTCAAAGAAATAGGGACTGGGTGAAGTTTTCCTGGAAAGGATGTGTCAGTTTAAGCAATAAATAGAATTTTAGCCTGTTTGTTACTGTTTGTTCAGCACAGCTGACTAACAATGGAAGATTTAGAATTAGCCATTCATATGAAATAATTGATTTTGGCATACATGTTAAGCACAGGGAGAAGGAAACAATCAAGATAGAACGTCTTCTAAGAAGACATTCCTTAGAAAATTGTTTTGCAAATTTTGAAAGAGGTGTTGGCAGCTTTTTAATGGGTGCTAAAGATAGGAGTGTCAGAATCCACTTCTCCTAGGCTCAGAACATTATTATCTGCAAAAACCTGGGTTAATATTAAGAAACTCACAGTGAAAATTTTGTTTCTCTGATCATAGAACTGTGTACCTTTCGCTCTGGTTTCATTTTCTTACTTCAATGCCAAGAGCAGAGGAGAGAACCCGATATGCAAATTGAAACCAAAACATAAACAAGGATTCAGTCCCAGGGTACAATCCTCAGAGGAAAAAAGGAAGTTTATGAACTCTACGTTCAGTGGAAGCAGGCTACAAAAGAGTTTAGTTGTCCTTCTAGAAAACAAAAATTAATTTGCTTTGGCCAAATTAAAATTAATTAAAATTATGCAATGTTGCCCTTGTGTTAATTTTAACGGTGAGGTTGTTGTGATTTAAGGCTACAATTAGTTCTAGTGTTTGAAAGAGAAGCTCTGTAATCGAGACAGGACATTTTAATAATCCTGGTTATAAACATTTAATACATCATCTTTAGGGACTCACAAACACATTGTAATTAACTTTTACAACTGAAATAAATCAGATTGCATTAGCATATTGCAAAGGAAAAAATCATTTGCATGATTGAAAACAGCTTCAGAAAATTATGTATAACAGGCTTCATGCAAACACCAGCATAACTTTTACCAGGTTTCTTATATGGGGATTCTTTTTAACAAGTACAGGTTAGGATTCTTCAACTAATTATAACTTTCACCATAAAAGGAAATATCCTGGTTTTGAAGAAGCAGCAAGAGTCATTCTCTGGTCAGTAGAACTATGTCCAGCTTTATTGTAAACTAATTAGGAACTACTCAAATAAAAATATGATGACTTGGTCTGTAGCTACTTCTATGCTACAAGCAAGTAATTTGGTCAGGAGAAAAGAAATTTTATTCATGTGTTATTCACCTGTCTAATGCTAAAATCTTGAGCAGGAAGAGAGATGCTGATATTGGACAAATAAGTGTTCCTTTGTCCAGCACTCAATCTGCTTCATAGAATTACCAATGCCTTCCTGACTGGTTGAGCTGTGACTGACATGCAAGCTGTGAGAGTTTGCATGTTCACTTTGGAACTGAGCCAATAGAACAAGTTCTTATTAAATATTGGCTATTATTTTTACCAGAGATTTCAGGTCAGTTGTACCAGTTGGATGCCCCATTCATCCTTGGGCTTTGGTCAATTATTTTGTCTACTAAGTGATCACTGGGGCCTGGTAGTTATTAAAAGCATAGATTCTGTAGTCACAGAATTTAGGTTTCCTAGGTTTGAATCCTAGTTCCATCACTTAGTAACATTGTATTCCTTGCCTCAGTTTCTCTATATAAAAACAGGATAATAAACATGTTCTGAAAAGTACTCTTGTGAGGAATAAATGAGATAATGCATGCCAATCGTTTTAGAATGATGTCCAGAACACTCAATTAGTAAGCACTCAATAAATATTAATGATTATCACTATCATTAATATTTCTATGGGCTACCCTTAGGCCAATGCAAAATAGACACAGCAGAGTCAGGGATCAATTAATTGGTCAGAAGTCTCACCAAGTTATGAAATTAGGGTGAGGAGCATGGCAAGTTTATATTCCAGGTGTCTGGGCAAAGTAACTAGAAGCTTACCTCCCACACTTTGCCAATGCTCCCTCCAAAAGGGAGACAGATTAAAAAAGACCTAAGAATCCCCAAGTAGAGTAGGACAAAAGTCAACATTTATGGCTCAGTCTTTGGTCAAAGGAAAGGAAGCAGGGTAAGGAGTGCTGGTGAGAGTACTCTGAGCTGCATTGAGACTGTTCCCAGGATGGTTCTGAAATAGTCCTTTCTCCCTGCTACTCAGATCAATGATTAACCACTAAATGACAAGGATAATGACAGCATTTTGGAAGGCAGGTTAAAGCTTATCATTTTGATACAAAGCAAGAGAGAGATTGTTGATTGTACAAAAACAGGTTAGTGGTTTCTCTTCAAGTATTTCTACTCAGATTTGCATTTAAACTTGACTCTAGAAATGGATCGTGAATGAACTGAAAATGCAATTTGCTCTTATAAGTTCTTCATTTGGGTCTTTGTTTTAAAAGCAGAAGGGGCCCTATTCTGTCCCTTTTTGGGGGAGGTACTTGGACTCTTTCAATGGGAATCTTCTCATTTCTCCTGAGGCTATAGTTTATTGACTTTAAAGAGCAGTAGTTTAATTAACAGAAGAAATGAAGCCTATTGCATAATTAACTAGACATTTACCTAAAATCAATAATCTAATTGCCACACCTACAGAGGGGATAATGTTTATCCTATTGAAAACAATTCATTTGTATCTACATGTTAACAAGGTGATTGGTGGTTTGTTTAACAGACTAACCTGATCTGTAAAGTGATAATTTATTGAACAATCAATTAATCTTTTTAGTACTACAAATATAAACAAGCAAGGAAGAGCCACAGTGTGTCTGCTTATGAAAGGTCAAGTTTAACAGACCCCCATCTTGAGCTCTTTCTCAATCAGCACAAAGATGTAAAGGCAATGAATATAAATTTTAGTTTCACACTATCCCCTTGGACCTGACACTTTCACAGGGAGACAGTAACATGCAAAACATTTGCAAATACATAGAGTAGTTTAGACCTGTATCCTGTCTTTACAATGAATTCTTACTCTAAATTGCATTTACCTTACGACAGATACACATCAGCCTGTCCCAATGATTCTGGTATACCCAGCTGTATATTCTTACATATTCTCTAGACTTATAGCTCAACAGAAGGAAGAATTGTTTCCTATCTAGAAAAACAGATTATTACATTTATCTAAGACTATGGGTCAATGTCAAAAAGTTTTAAGTTGAATTAAGTAGCTCACAGTCTGCATGCTTGTCCAAAGTTTATTTCAGTTTTTTCATCCTGAATAATTGAATGTGAGGTTTCCCAAGATGTAAGGTACTCCTTGTTTTATAACTGTTTTCAAAGCATTTCATTTCTTAAAATAGTCATAGCCTAGTATGAATTCTCTTGCAACTATCTTCAAATTTGACTAACATTTAAATTCCAGGATTTATACCAAGATAGTCCAACCTGCTAAAAATGTAATTGCTATAATAATTATATCAACCTGTGTCCAGGTATGAAGAGCAATTTAAATATCCTAAAGATTTCAAAGACTTGGACTCAATGTCTTTACAAACTTCATAAAATGGGTGTATATCTGCAGAAGGGCAAACAAGGTGGTGATTATGGAAAAACACAGTATGCCAAGTTCATCAAGTGAAAAAAATTTTTTTTAGGTTTTAGACAAAAGGTTTTAACTTTGGGTTTTAAGCAGTCATTCTTCATTTGGGGTTCTAGAGCAAGGGGTCTAAGATGAAACTGCATGGGCAAAAGTTGCATCTTTATTTTCCCTGATTTCTAACTGAAAGGTACCATTCCCTTTCATTATGAATATGGATAACACATCATAACAGTACTAACAATACCTGTGAAAGGTCACCGAGAGATATTACAGATACGTTCCTATTATATTCTACGTGTTACAGATAACTCAGAGTATTATGTGTGCACAATACATCTTTGAACTATAGTGGATGGGTGGATATGAGACCTGTGACTGCTGCTGCTGCTGCTAAGTCACCTCAGTCGTGTCCAACTCTGTGCGACCCCATAGATGGCAGCCCACCTGGCTCCCCTGTCCCTGGATTCTCCAGGCAAGAACACTGGAGTGGGTTGCCATTTCCTTCTCCAATGCATGAAAGTGAAAAGTGAAAGTGAAGTCACTCAGTCGTGTCCGACTCTTCATGACCCCATGGACTGCAGCCTACCAGGCTCCTCTATCCATGGGATTTTCCAGGCAAGAGTGCTGGAGTGGGGTGCCATTACCTTCTCCCATGAGACCTGTGACTAGATCCCATTATTTACTATCCTAACAAAGAAAAGTGTATATTGTGGTATGATGTTTGTCTTTTTAAACATTTTAACGATGGCTTTTTAAAATGCATTTTTAAAATGTATTTAATGTATCATTTTCTAAGTTTTTGTTTGTTTGTTTGTTTGTTTTAATGAGAAATTTTCATAGGCTTCATCAGTCTTCCAGAAGAATCCATGGGCAGATGTTTTTGGAAAGACTCCTGGCTTGGTGTTCCGTAGCATGGTGATAAACTTCCCTGTATAGCGCGCAAGGCAGACTTGTTCATGGGTCAGGGACCATTTCCCTGTCAGGTTCAGAATCCTTCTTATCCAAGCATTATTACCAACTATGGGCTTCCCAGGTGGCTCAGAGGTAAAGAACCCACCTGCCAAATGCAGGAGCCACAGGAGCCATGGTTTCAGTCCCTGCATTAGGAAAATCCCCTGGAGAAGAAAATGGCAACTCACTTCAGTGTTCTTGCCTGGAGAATCTCAAGGACAGAGGAACCCGGCAGGCTACAGTCCATGGGGTCGCAGAGTCAAACATGACTGAGCACACTCATGCACGCACTAACACCAACTATAGACACAACTATTACTCTCTGATGGCTCCTCTTTCATGCCCATGGAAACTATTTTAGGTGAAGTTTTCTACAAATAATGACTGTAGCAACAGCTATCATTTATTGAGTACCAGTACTTTACATATGTTATCTAATCAGGACTCACCAGGGTCGCATGAAGTGAGTGTTATAATTGAATAGATATGAAAAATAGCTTAGAAGGGAACAGAGCAGGTTTTCTAAAATCTCTGCTTCTTCCAGTATCCTAAAACCAACAACTGCATTTTTTAAGAGAAGTAATGAGGTCATGTATGTTCATAGACCTTCATATTAGCCAATAAATAAAAACATAAAGTATATATTTTATCATTATCATAATATGTGGTTCTTACCAGCCAATCTTCCACATGGCTTTGTATGACAATTATCTAAGGCTTTATTACTGCTATTGAAAACAAGAAAACTAGATTATCAAGAAAGTCACAGCACCGAGAGTGAAAGGAACGTTCTAGTCAGAAGATGTTGGCATGACTTAAGTCCCTCTTTTTAGCACCACTTCTGTGCTTAGTACTGAGATGTCATGGAGTTGAATAAAACTATTCCTGGGCCTTCAGGGGACTCATAAGTGTAGGAGAGATGGCAAAAAACTACCCGAAATAAAAATAAAATGATAGATCTGAGGTTTATGGAGTAAGCCATATGTCAAATGCTTTTCTGAGAGATCTCTATATACTAAGCCACTTAATCAAAATAGTTTCAAGAAGTAAACACTAACTTTCCTCCTGTGTACAGTAGGGAACCAAGGCAAAGAGAGGTTAGGTTAGTTGCCTGAGGACACACAGTATGTGGTGGCAGAGCTGGGATTCTGACCAGGGCTCGTGCTCTAAATCCCTGTCACTCGTAATGAACCAAATGTTCCTAGTGCGGTGGCACCAGTGATGAAGTAAAGATGGATTCTGATTGAAAAACCACCGATCATTTTCTCAGCCTGTGTTATATACAGTTGAACACTCATCTGAGTCACCTGACTTAGGAGATATTACCGAGTCTCTGCTACGATAGTATTAGCCACTTCTGACAATGCATCATCTCTATTGTTACAGAGATTTATAACCATTTTGGATTTGACCTGTGAAAGCAAAGAGCCGATTAGGAGGATCAAAGGACAATTTGCATTTTGCATAAATATTAAAAATTCCCATAAACATTTTCCATTGAAAAAGTGGCCAAAGCACTTATTATAAATAAGGAGATTATCACCCAGGAAGAAAAAAGTCCCAATGACTTTGGGAGGTAAATATATGCATAGTGGGGTCCCCTTCCACATTCGTATACATTGATTTTTTAATATAAATTTTTAAAATTCTGGAGATACATTTAGAATAAGGATAGAGCAGTGTATGATTTACTTATTCACATTTTCAGGATTTTTCTATTATATTATACTTGGAGGTAAGAGAACTTGAGTCCAAACTAATGTTTTGCCTCTTCATTGATTCTCAGTATAAGAACTGATTTTTCTAGAACTTATTTTTTCTTGAGAAATCATTTCTCTACTCAACCAGGAAGGGTTTGTTTTTTGTTTTTTTTTTTTGTTTTTTTTTTTTTTTATGCTTGTTCCTAACATACTTTAAAATATTTAAATAATTTTGGTCATCAGGATGCCTTTTTAAGATGCATGTTCTTCGTTTTTTTCATTGGGATTCTAAAGTCATCTGTTTTGACTATACTGCTACTATTATCCAATTTATGATTTTTCTTAAGAGTGTACTCAGTAGAATGCCCTGTGTGCACGCGTGTGCTTAGTCACTCAGGTATGTCGGACTCTTTGCAACCCCATGGACTGTAGCCCTCCAGACTCCTTTGTTCATGGGATTCTCCAGGCAAGAATACTAGAGTGGGTTGCCATTCCCTTCTCCAGGGGATCTTCCTGACCCAAGGATGGAACCCTGGTCTCCTGCATGGCTTCGGAGTCTTTACTCTCTGAGCCTCCAGGGAAGCCCATAGAATGCCCTACTAGTGATAAAAGACTAATTTTCTATCTTGACTCAGATGGGTCCTTCAGGAGTCTATGTTCAGGATATATACCAGAGTAAGAGTTATAACATATTTCAAGTATTGGAAAAGAATAGAGTTTACTCATGTCTAAATAGGTATCTATTTCTGGACCAGAGTAAAATGTGAGACCCTCCAAGGTTTAGTGTTGAAATCACAACAAAGAAATTAAGCAAAGGCCTGGTAAGAATTGGACCAATGAGCAGGAGAAGCCAAGTGAAGCCAGAGCAAATAACAGATTGGCGCCAAGTCTGAAACGAGAGTTTAGAACTGAGGAGATCAAGCAAGACAAGACAAATTTGCACACTGGAGACCCAAGCAAGTTTGTCCAGTCAGGATTCCAGAGTAATGAAGCCTTTTTTCAAAATCTATAGATCACCTCATGAGAATGTCCCCTTGACGAATACTAAAACCTTTGTATTAAACACTCCCCCTACTTTCTTTTACTTCGAATTCTCCTTAACCTATCAGGACTCCTCACACCTTTGCTGGAATCGAACTCTGCAATTTCCTTTTGCTCCTTGAAAGTGGACAAAATGTAGATTTCTGATATTAAAGAAGCTAGGGAAAGATCCAGGAGGGAAGAGTCAGCCCACATAGGTAGACCATATCACTTTTTTTTTTTAATCATTATACAGGGACGAGTTATCATTGAGATTTCTTTTAAAACGGAATTCTTACTTTACCCCTCAAACTGCCGTTGATCGTTTGTTTCCAATAGTTTGCCCGTTATCAATTCTGGCCTTCCAGTTTTCAGAGGACTGATGTCTTAATGCATTTAACCCTTTCTAGGTTTTGCTTCTTCATCTCTGTTTTACTTTTATTCTACTGGACTTTAGCCATACACAAACATCCCAGCTAATCTTTCCAAATTAGCACAGCACCGGCTCTGGAGGGTCTCATTAGATGTGCAGCTGAGATTGATCAGATCTCATTTGCCTAATATGGAGCCTAACTTTGGGCACCTGGCCCTTGCGGTGGGGGGTAAGGGAGAATAGGAACGGGTCTTTTGTCACTGCTATGCAGACTCACTAATTTGCTCCGCCTAATAAAATTACAAATGAATACAGCTTTATTCACACTGCCTTTATAGGTTATAATAACCTTGGTACCCCATAACCTCCTGCTAGCTGAATTAATCAGATCATATTAATATTTCTTCTTACTTTCTTCTAACTGGTTCTTCTCTTAATTAAAGGGGCCAAAGACGTAAACAGGGTGGGTGACTAGGAACATGGCGTCAGGTTATAAACAAGGCTCATTAAAAAGATGGATGTGCAAGCCGACTGCAAAAATTGCTTACTTCGCAAGTGTACATTTTGTAATTTCCTGACGACTAAAAGAACTAATGCCAGACCCCACCCCCTCCCTTTTTTCACATGTATAAAAGATGATAATTTTTGAATGCCGGGGTGGGAATGGCAAAGCCCAGGAACCTATTCATCAACGAGAATAAGGTCTTTCATATTATAAAACTCCATTCCTTTCCGATGAGCCTCCAAATGTGAAATATATTCGAAAGTGGAGGAAAGGAAACAAACAAATAACAAAAACAGTTAGTGATCTAAGAAGAAAAAAATAGATGAGGAACTTTTAAAAGAGAACATTAACATGTGTTAAACTGGTTAGATTTGAAAGAGAAAATCAGGAATTTCTTAAAAGATAGATAAGTCTTCTGAACTTGCAAATATCCGAGGATACATAGGATCTGGACACGTGGTCCTGGACACACAGAGTGCAATGAGAGCTTGATGTTTATGTGTGAAAACAACTGTCGAAGTGGACAGTCCACGATACGAAGCTTACACGAAGTTTTAAGGGCAACAGTCCAGTAGAGCTTGAAATGGTATGATTTAGGAAATTTAATTCTGGTGTCTTTTCCACTGTTGTAAATACTTGGAAGCCAATCATGCACTGAAATGATGGCGCACCTAGACAATGCTGATAAATAAACAGGTTCACATAGATGGAATGATTTTTTAATATTATACATGTATTAGATAAAATGTATACATTATGCATATTATGTATTTATAATATATAAATATGCATATGTACAATATATGTTTCTATTGGTATACTCACACAAATTTAGAGGCTCATTCAGTTACAGTCCTGGTTTTTGAAACTTTTGCTCACGTTCACTTGCCCTAGCAAGAAGGCACCAGCATTTTTATTCTCACAGCAATTACCAGCAAAGCCCAAGCCCATGGTTTCCTGTCCTTCCATCTCCCTTCTCGACAAAAGAGAAAGTGATTCTGACAGGTTGATGCACAGCATGACCAGGCAAGACCCCGCTCCTTCATGAATAAATTAGAGATGAAAGTTTAACTGATCCCCTTGCATTTTTATGGAGGGACCTCATCCTAATTTACCTAAATGCTTTGAGTAGAAGGAAAGAAAATGTAAGAGGCTAAGGTGGAAAGGTTAAAATCCGTGTTTAAATGGAGGTTTTTTTTTTTTTTTTTTTTTTAACATACCACAACACATGGATGCCTGCAACCATCCTGACGATTCCTTACTCAAATGTTTGAGGCAGAAACCGAAGAAAGGAAGATTTTTTTTCCTGCCACTATTGCTTTTCATATGAGCTGCTGCAGGTGTGACCAATAATTCTTAGTTCAAGAAATCCAGTTCAGATAAGTTGTATATAAAAAAATATAATGCAGGATTGGAGACTCTGAACAATCTGTATTTAAGATCATTTTTCTCAATGGAGCTCAAACTCTGTGCAAATGATATATTTTTTTTCTCCTTCAAGCACTTCTAGGATATGCTTCAGCAAGTGACCTATTTCAGTATGTTCTTCACCAATGCATTTTTAGTACTAGGTGGGCGTACCAGGAGATGGTGGGGTATGGTCGAAATATACGGTTTTCCCATATAGGATCAGACCAGTGGGCTAATGGTTTTGGAATCCTCCCTCTGGCGGTGGCCATTACCTGATGCTTCAGAAGCCAGGAATGAATTTGCACGACCCCAGCCCTTCAGATGTCCCCTGTGGAAAAATAGGAAATTGGCAAGGAGGATCATTTCACGGATGTGCTGAAGTTGTCATTCCTAGAAAATCTCTGACTTCAGCTCTGTGCCTGGTGAGTTCACCTACAAATGTCTTCTGAGCTGTTCCTGTTTGTAGTTGATCGTTTTATAGGGAGAAGAGCCCTAAACTCATTCTTAATCCTCCTTGCCTTTGGCTCTTGAAAAGGTTGCTAAACACTGAGAACTGATAATATTGGGATTGAACGTACAAACTTGTCAGGCATGACTGAAACCATGAGGGAGAACACTTCTAAAGAAGGGTCAATGAAGAAAATTAAATCATTTCAATCACTTATTTTTTTAAATGGCGGTTTAATATTCAGCTGTAAAACAGCCGAGGAAAAATAGAGGGCACATCTCTTCATTTTGTAATTCCACTATTCCCTTAAAACTTAACCAGATATTCTTAAGGTTTAAATATGTGCTTCGTGTTTTAAATGATGCTTTCTTAACATAAAATCATTTTGACATCTCACTGTACTTTGTCTGAATAAGGAAAACTCTAGTCCATGGCACACCACATAAACATTTTTATAGAAAGCCTTTTGATTTTACTTAAATTTTTTGTAATTGCCATATGTGTTTCAAAAATAAATAAACCTCAAGGACAAAATATACTATTTTCATCCCAGTGATTCTGAATTTTAATAACCATTCTAATTTAGTATTAACTAAAAGCTTTATTAAAAACTAAAATTATTTCTGTTTCATAAAAATAATTGTGAGACACAATAATTTCACATTGTGTTTTTTGCTGAAATGACTAAGTTTTGGAAATATTTACCACGATCCACCATTAAAATTTCTGATCACACCTTAATGAGCTTTTGGGAGCACCCAAGATGATTTCTACTAAACAGAAGCACAGCATTTTCAGAGTCCTGCAGACTTGCTGTGTATATTTTTCTGAATTAAAACTTTTTTTTCTCCTTCTCTGATCATCTTTCTGCAATGGATTGTCTTTCTCTCTCTCTCTCCATTTGTCATTAGAGGAGTGTAATTTCAAGACCCTTTTATTCTATTTGCAACTTCCTCTAAACAAAAAGACACAATAAATAAACACAGGAGATAAGACAGTTCCCCCTCTCACCCCACCCACTCTTTTCCCTTGAATCTCTTGGGCTGCCAGAACCACTTTAGTCCTTCAAATATTGTCCTGAATTAGTATCCACGCTGATACAGGAGGCAAGAGCGTAGGATAATAACACCAAATGGGGTCCCAACTGTAATATGTGTATTGATATATATTTTTCCAGTACTTTTGGCAAACCTATCTTGCTGACTATACTGATGAAGGTTGCAAGTAATTGTGTATGCGTTTCTGTGAAAGATAAATGACCTTCCTTCCCAAGGACGCTTGGCCAGGCCTTAATCCTGAGAGTGTATGTGTGTGTGTGTGTGTAACTGTTTTTTTGAAGGCCTGACAAGGCATCTTGATCATTTCCTCATTTTGAGGCCTACCCACAGCCTCGCACACGGCCCCCCTCTCTGAAATGTTATTATTCTGTCATGAGGCCTTCTACGGCCAGGATGTTACTTCATTTCCACGTTTTGTCTCAGCCCGAATGTGAATGATGCTCTTTCAGCAATATACAGCCGCTTGAACTCCCCGCTGCTGGCTTACATAAATATACAACACCCGTCTCGCCCTATAACTCACGTTAGGCCTGGAAAAATAGTGACTTCCTTTATTGGTCAGATTCTCTCGCAATTCCCAACAGCTGTACATTCTCACCTCTGGGGATCCTTATCTTCAAGTTTCCATTTGTCTCAGCACTATTCCAGTGGATTGCCAATAAAAATGATTCCCGTTTTTATAACCCTTGAGAACACAGGAGCCAGCTTTCCAGAGAACCCGATCCTCCCACCCGTGCCCCCCACATACACACACAATCAAACAAACAAAACCTTCTTTCGACCTATCAAAAAAAAAAAAAAGATGTGTTTTGTGTTTAGGAGAGATGGCCTTAAAACTGAGCAAGTTGGAGGGTTCGGAAAAATGTGCAGTGTAGTTCTGAACCATTAATTATAATCCAGAAAATCTGTATTTTTCTTCCTCGAGAGAACAAATTGGGAAATATGGCATGTAATCATGAAAATAACACATGTTCAGAGGTGTATTTAATATACATAGAGGTAAGTAACTGTATCAAAAAGGAATACCACCTTCATATTACATTAGGAACTTTATCTTTGCTAAGAAAACTTAGTCACTTCCCTGTGCCTCTAAACTGAAAGGGATTTTAAAACTGCGTGGGTTCTTTGAATTTAATATTAAAAGAGATGAGGTAGGAAAGAAGACTGCTTTTGAAATGGAAATTTCTATACACTTAAATGGTAATATAATGGCTGCTGGCTGGTGGTTCGGTTGCTAAGTCATGTCCAACTCTTGGGACCCCATGGACTGTCGCCCACCAGGCTCCTCTGTCCATGGGATTTCCCAGGCAAGAATACTGGAGTGGGTGCCATGTCCTTCTCCAGGGGATCTTCCCCACACAGGGACTGAATCCAGGTCCCCTGGTACAAGCAGTATTCTCACTGCAGGTGGATTCTTTACTGACTGAGCCACCAGGGAAGCCCAATGTAATGGTTAAAGGCACTTAATGTAGTTACTGATGCCAATGAGTGATGAACTTGAGGGAGGGCTCTGCTATTTAATGCTGGGGAATTTGGGATAACTTGCTACTTATCTCTGAGTCTCAGTTGCTACATCTGTCAAATGGGGGCTAAGTTTCTCCCTCTCAAAATGTTTTGAGAATGAAAAGAGATGCAATAACTAGTATAATTCAAAGTGCTCTCCAAATAGAAGATCTATGTTATTTTATTCCCTCCATAGTTAAGTTGTGGTTACTCTCGGCAGTTCTGTTCTGGAGGAGTAGGGCCATGAGATAAAGAGCATGAGCAGTGTCGGTAGCAGTATCTGTTCCACAAAACCATACACTCAATGGAAGGGCAAGAACAGTAAATATTAATGTGTTAAAGCTACACTTAAAAAAACAGAGATGTGGATTTAAGAAACAGAGAAATGACCAGATTAAAATGAGTGATACCCCGCTCTTTTATGACCTCACAAGTCTCCATAAGAGGAAGCAAGATGGTTGCAGACATATAGCATGTGTTCAGTTCAGTTCAGTCACTCAGTCATGTCCAACTCTTTTCAGCCCCATGGACTGCAGCATGCTGGGCTTCCCTGTCCATCATCAACTCCCAGAGTTTACTCACACTCATGTCCATCAAGTCAGTGATGCCAGCCAATCATCTCATCCTCTGTCTTTCCCTTCTCCTCCCGCCTTCAATCTTCCCCAGCATCAGGGTCTTTTCCAATGAGTCAATTCTTCGCATCAGGTGGCCAAAATACTGGAGTTTCAGCTTCAGGACTGATTTCCTTTACGAGGGACTTGTTGGATCTCCTTGCAGTTCAATGGGCTCTCAAGAGTCTTTCCCACAGTTCAAAAGCATCAATTCTTCGGCACTCAGTTTTCTTTATAGTCCAACTCTTACATCCATACATGACCACTGGAAAAACCATAGCTTTGACTAGACAGACCTTTGTTGGCAAAGTAAAGTCTGTGCTTTTTAATATGCTGTCTAGGTGGGTCATTACTTTTCTTTCAATGAGCAGGCACCTTTTAATTTCATGGCTGCAGTCACCATTTGCAGTGATTTTGGAGCCCCTCCAAAATCAAGTCTGTCACTGTTTCCATTGTTTCCCCATCTATTTGCCACGAAGTGATGGAACCATATGCCTGATCTTAGTTTTCTGAATGTTGAGCTTTAAGTCAGCTTTTTCACTCTCCTCTTTCACTTTCATCAAGAGGCTCTTTCGTTTTTCTTTGCTTTCTGCCATAAGGGTGGTATCATCTGCATATCTGAGGTTACTGATATTTCTCCCAGCAATCTTGATTCCAGCTTGTGCTTCATCCAGTCCAGCTTTTCTCATGATATACTCTGCATATAAGTTAAATAAGCAGGGTGACAATATATAGCTTTGATGTACTCCTTTCCCGATTTGGAGCCAGTCTGCCATTCCATGTCCAGTTCTAACTGTTGGTTCTTGACCTGCATACTGATTTCTCAAGAGGCAGGTCAGATGGTCTGGTATTCCCATCTCTTGAAGAATTTTCCACAGTTTGTTGTGATCCACACAGTCAAAGGCTTTGGCATAGTCAATAAAGAGAAGTAGATGTTTTTCTGGAACTCTCTTGCTTTTTCAATGATCCGACGGATGTTCACAATTTGATCTCTGGTTCCTCTGCCTTTTCTAAGCCCAACGTGAATATCTGGAAGCTCATGGTTCACATACTGTTGAAGCCTGGCTTGGAGAATTTTGAGCATTACTTTGGTAGTGTGTGAGATGAGTGCAATTGTCCAGTAGTTTGAGCATTCTTTGATACTACCTTTCTTTGGGATTGGAATGAACACTGACCTTTTCCAGTCCTGTGGCCACTGCTGAGTTTTCCAAATTTGCTAGCATATTGAGTGCAGCACTTTCACAGCATCACCTTTTAGGATTTGAAATAGCTCAACTGGAATTCCATCACCTCCACCAGCTTTGTTCCTAGTGATGCTTCCTAAGGCCCACTTCATTTCACATTCCAGGATGTCTGGCTTTAGGTGAGTGATCACACCATCATGGTTATCTGGGTCATGAAGAATTTTTTTTGTATAGTTCTTCTGTATATTCTTGCCACCTCTTCTTAATATCTTTTGCTTATGTTAGGTCCATACCATTTCTGTCCTTTATTGTGCCCATCTCTGCATGAAAAGTTCCCTTGGTATATCTAATTTTCCTGAAGAGGTCTCTATTCTTTCCAGCATGTGTTGGCAGATGGAATTCTAGGGGTAGCTTTGTGCCCAGTGGAAAGTGATGATTTCTTATGAAAACTCTGACTTCTGGAATCATTTTCCTTTCCTGCTCCCACTGTTCACCATTGCCCCAAAGAAGGAATGGTTACCTTGGAATGTAACCTAGCTGTGTTCAACATAGTAAACCCACCCCCAAAGACAGCTCCCAAATTAACTAAAATTATCCTTTCACCATTTACTGCTCAATACATCCCAGAATACCTTGGCCACCTGATGCAAAGAGCTCACTTATTGAAAAAAATCCTGATACTGGGATAGATTGAGGGCAGGAGGAGAAGGGGACGCCAGAGAATGAGACGATTGGACGGCATCACTGGCTCGATGGACATGAGTTTAAGCAAGCTCCAGGCTATGGAGCCAGGGAAGCTTGGTGTGCTGCAGTCCATGGGGTCGCAAAGAGTTGGACACGACTGAGTGACTGAACAACAACATCCCAGAAATGCAAAGGTTCTTCCTTCCTGCTCTGCTTCCTTGGATGTACATGCAAAAGTTGCTTTTTATACGTTCTCCTTGACACTCTCATATTAGATCCAAATCTCCAAAACTGTCTCTCTGAATGGGAGGTGATTGTAATCTTAGAGCCCACAACACTGAGCAGCTCTGTCTTCTATTGCCTATTACCTCAAACAGCTGTGGGTAGAACTTAACATTTTCTTAGGGTCAAATGTTCCCTTGTTGGTGGGGAATTTTTTCTGCTCTAAATGAAATGTTACAAAATATATTTTCCCTCCACAAAGCTCTGGAGCTGTTTTATTTATCTGACCATTCTGAGGACTGTAAAACACGCTGTTTCACGTTGTAACATAAGCTCTTTTTTAAAGTGTGCCCTGAGTATTTGTAATTGTTATCAGGCCCAGATGTATCCGAGTGTCAGCGTGAAGCTTGGGTAGTTGGCTCAGATATACAGAACATAATTAGCTCAAAGGCCTCTGTGCTAAGTTTGTGGTAGGAGAATTGCCTGGGAATAACCATTTGCTTCTCTTCCCTCCTCTTCTCCCAGCAACTCCCCACAACCACCCCCCCTAAAAAAAATTGTGGCAGATTAGACTCTCTTTTTCCTGAAACTGAAGCTGTTCAGAGAAGTGAAAATGTATGTCTCTGAGATTTTTGAGTGAGAGAGAGAGAGCCAAGCAAAAGTTAGCTGGAATAAAGAAGCAAGATGAATAAAACCTGGGACTGGAAGGAGATGGGTTTAGAGGGTCTCAAATAGAAAATGTGAGTGTTAAGCCTGTGTGCTTGAAATCCCAAATCATATTATTTTTCTTTCTTCTCCATTCAGTTTTCTCCTTCTATACCTTCAGTGCTAAAAACTAGATCCAAGAAGGGACATTTACATTTTATAGGCAGTATTTCCCAACCAGTACTCTATCCAATCTGATATGATGCAACCAAGGAGGGGCATGGGCTAACCAGAGTTGCATTCTTCAGAAAACTGATCAGTATATTCGTTTCAGAAAAAAAGGGCAAAACCAAACAAAAATAGGTAAGTCGGTTACCCAACGCAGTCCACACTGGTGAAGGCAGCATAATTCCTTCCTGACCCTTGCAGGAAATCAGTTTATGCCCTGAAGCATGAAATTTGATTGTAATTATTTTAGCTTGCTCCGCTACATATGTTATTGATGATCTTTCCTAAAAATTACCAGCCTTTTAGAAATGCTGCCATAGTACTTGACTCAGTGACCTGTAAGGTATACATAATAGAAAATACACCATGCAGGGTTTTGCTATTGATTGTTCCACAGAACATGCTTCCTAAAGAGCGAAGTACCCATGTTATTCGACAATGGTATATAAAGCAAGACTGTGTTTACAAATGTCTAAATATTTATAAAATGTGCAAATTCCACAGGCATTAAACCAACAGCCTGGAAATCTTGAGTGTCTTAAAAACTCAAAGTTCAAGTTCAAGTAGACATTTTGCCCTTAACTTATAAAAAGCTGTGTGTGTGTGTGTTCTTTTTTTAAGTTCACTGAAGTAATAAGTTGAGATAATTATCTTGCTGATACAGATTTTCAAACCCATTGCTGAAAATCCACATTGTGGTGAAGTCATATGCACATAACAAAGTTCTAAATAAACTTTTGATCCCTCACTTTGCTTTCCTGCTCAATAAATGAGTAAAAAGGCTAGATATGTAAATAAAGAATAAAGCAATCAATAAGCCAGGTGGTACAAAATTTGAACTTCCTAGCGGTGGTCCCTGAGTCCCAGCATGGAAACTTGTGATATTTATGTCTTTGCTGTGGTATGTATGGGCCTGGTGGCAGAACTAGTCTCCTCTAGCAGTGTCTTATCTTAAGAAAATCATACACTTGTCTTGGAAGGCAGGAAAGTTCTTTTTCATAATACAGGAAATGCATGACAGCATATATAAGTTTTCTGTTATTTTTCTCTTTGGAGAATGTTGCCTTCTGTTCTGAACAAGAAAACCTAATTATCCCCTGTATCTCAGTGTTCACCAAATACTTTATACTTAGAAATGCAAATTTTATGGCAGTTGTGACAATTACTGCTCACTCTTTAGGTATCTAAGAACATATATCCTGGAGATAAACCACTAATACAATATTTGTGCAAAGTTATTGTGAATAAACTTGAGTCAAAAGAACCAGGAAAGTATGCATGTGTATCTGTTTCATCATTGAGTGCTGCCATTTCTGCGGTACCATTGTTTTCTTCAGAATGTATCATAAGTCTTGTGCTCTAATAAAATTTGTGTAATTTTCCCCATTAAAAAAAAAGAGAGAGAGATTTAAATCTTAATTGCAGCTTGAATTCCCACCCACATCCCCTGCTAGATCAAGTTTTCTCAGGGTGTGAAATGGCTTCCGGTACATGTCTTTTTCTCTCTACTCTCAGCTTCCAAAAATATGCTGCAAACCTACTATATGGTATATGAACAAACATATACAGTTATTGAGGGGAAAGGGGGGCAAGGATAGTTAGGGAGTTTGAACTGACATTTACTCACTGCTATATTTAAAATGGGTAACCAACAAGGACATACTGTATGCACAGGAAACTCTGCTCAGTGTTAGGTGACAACTTAAATGCAAAAAAAAAAGCATCTGCAAAAGAATCGATATGTGTATAATTGAATCGCTTTGCTATTCATCTGAAATGAACACAACTTGTGAATCCACTGGGCTTTAATATAATTTTTTTTTTTTTTTAAACTAGTGATGTAGGGAATTCTTGATAATCCTGTAATAAGTAGGAAGAGGGAGCAGGGAAGGGTGTGCTCTGAGGGGACATCCAGAGAAACAGGATCTTAGATTGAGGGGTGGAGGAAAGGAGGTTCTTGGGGACAGATATTGAACGGGATTTAAAGCTCCAATAGGAGCTGCAAGGTCACGTGAGAGGTAAGACACATTTCACACAGCAGTATTTCTCAGCGAAAGGCACTTGAATTTGCTTGAAGGTCTGAACTCTTCATTCAGAGAAAAAGTCAGCCTTAGTGCATTCAGGACAAGGTATCTACAAGACACCTGCTCTGCGATTTGTCACAGGGGCACTCAGTCTCTGGGCGTCCCTGTAATTTTTTCTGATTCCACTGTGATTCTTTTTTTTCCTAGATTTCACTCCCACAGCCCCTGATTTTGCTCTGATTAGAAAGCCTCTCATTAAGGGCTAGGATACCCCAAAGGTACAACTCAAACCAGGCCAATTTCAATACAAAGAGGTAGAAGGAAGATTTTATAAGATTTCTATTCAAAGAAGAGGATGAAAAAGAGGCGGCAGATCACAGAGGCAAAGTGGAGTCTCCTTAAAGATGTTTCCTGCATTGTTAAGAAAAGAAATAAAAGAAAGAGGCACCCAAATGCTTAAAGGAATGACAGCAGGTAAACAACTGCAAGAGAACGGGCGAGAGCACAGACATCTTTGCAGGCGAAGATGCGCTCCTACCCTCCCCTATCATACCCACCTGGTGAGATTTTGCAAGACCTTGCCCCTCCTGTTATGAGATAATTTTTCCCTGCAGCCTCAGTTCTGCAAAGTCAACATGGCTTATGAAAATCAAGTTGTATTCTGTATATTTAATACATCATCTCTAAGGATAATCATCCTGGAATCTGAACTTGTTTCTGTTATCTAGCTCTGCTTGACAATGATTTATGAACCAGAAAACTAGATGGCTTCATTTTCATAAAGCGAACGGAACCTTCTGGGCCAGGAGGAGCTGAGAAACTTGTTTTGACTAGTAAACTGAAACAAACATGACATAAAAGTCAATACAACTGCACCACTGGGCTCTCATTTTACAGGATAACTTTTTCCCCCAACCCAGCAGGATGACAGTTGAAATGGTGCATTATCCAACAGCAATTTTTATCTTACTAATTACCAGCCTGGCGTGATCATGAAGGGTGCTGAAAAATGGAAATGAGCACATGACAATCATCTCCTAGAGCTGTCAGTCTGACTCAGGAAGTGGGAGCTTAAAACAATGTTTTTAAATAAATATTTTACAGTTTCTATTAAAAAAACCCTTTGATGCCTTTAACTTAAAGAGATGTCAACATTATTCACCTGATGTGGGCATAAATATTACTCATAATGAACATTTGCAAAATAATTTAATGATGGACATACAATACACTAAACATGTGAAGACAGACCTTTTCCTGTAAGCATACATAATATATGCATAATTGCATATAGAGTAATTTTGCTCATTCTTATGGGATGGAGGGCAATTTATCAGAATGGTAGAAAAGGCAAACGCCACAGTTCAAATCTGAGCATAGCCATTTATTTTGGGAAAGACTTTATGTTTCCTGTGTATTATTTTTCTCCTCTGTAAGAAGGGGGTAATTAAGACCAGTATGAACCTTACAGAGCTGTTGAGAGACAATAAAAGGAGATATTATGCTCTGTGTACCTTCATTGCTCCTGGTGAGTTATTCAGCAAGCATTATGGTTTGTCTGTTACCTTCTCCCATTTCCTGTTGGAAAATAAGATAAAGATAAAAACTATTCAAACAGTATCTACTGTTTTAACACGTGAGAGTATGATTTATCTAAATCTCCTAAAATTATACAACAATGGTGACTTTCAAATTACATCATGAACACATCTGGGGGAAACGGGATGATAGTGGCTAATGTGTCTGATTTAGTCTTTGAAAATTGTCTTAAAAGGAGACAGGAACATAAAACAATGGGCATTTTAATGGACTGCGCTTGGCTAACTTCAACGTCTGAATAATTGATTTAAAATCATAACCCTTAGACATGCTGCTAACTATTAAACGTATATGCAAAGTATTATACAGAACATGTGAGATCTCCTATAACTTTCATGTATGTTAGATAATCTGTGTCTAGATTTGATTTAAAGCTGATACGCTACAGAAACACATTTCTGTTTGTGAGATAAAATACACAAGTTAGAGGGTACCCATTTTTGCCTACACCAAGCACTGCTGAATGGTTTTGTCAGTCTCTTTAAGTGAAAATGGAAGGAACACAGCAGTCTTCGAAGTCACCTCCACCTCTTTTCCTTCTTCTATTTATCTATTATCATTTCTTACGATTTGAAGTTTATATTTGAAAAATGCATAACTAATAAGTGTACATTTAAAAGAATGGGTGTTTTTCTTTTTAATCCTTGTACCTACCTTCCAAGACTAATATTTCCATGTAAGAAATATTCCATGGCCAGTGTAGTAAGAGTACTTCTACACTGTCTACCTTCTTCCATCATACACCCATCCCTTAGCCCAGCTACTCAAAATGCTGCTATCTTGAATTTTGTGTTAATTATTTTCTTTTTTTCTTTAAAGAGTTTTCACCTTCATATGAATCCCTAATCAATGTGAAATTTAGATTTGCTTTTTAAATCTTTTATGAAAATGGGACAAAATATGTACATCTTTCTCTGTCTTCCTGCTTTCCCTCAACATTAAGTTTTGATGTTCATTGATGGTCATACACATAGCTGTTCATTCCTTTTTATTCAGTGTATAGTTGCCCTTGTATGAGCATGTCACTTTTTTTAATTCTACCACTGATGAAATTTGGGTTGTTTCCAGTTTTAGGCTAGTTTGGCTAGGCACAGGTATTTCTGCAGGTATACATCTAGAAATCAAATAATAATGTTGGAAGGTACACATATTTCCACATTACCTGATAATGTCAAAACATTGTCCAAAATGGTGACAGCGATATTTTCTCCATTCAACAATGAATGAAACATCAATTCACCAAGTCAAAATAAAGAATATATTCACTGAAAAGTGATTCAGTCTAGGGATATTGAATCATGAGGGTATCATCTTGATTTTACAATCCACTGTCTTAGTCTTATAATAGCATTTCAACTAATGTGTTCTTGGCTAATTAACTCAATAATAGTGTTTGCTGTGGAATACTAAAAACTGAGTCAAGATGCTTGGCCAGGACTCTGCCCAGAACAATCCGAACAAATGAAATGTCATACAGTCTTTAGAACCTCAAAGATGGAGACAGAGATAAAGAAAAACAGCAGAGCCCACCTTTCCCTCCTGCATGCTTCATTTGAACTTGGGGAAAAAGAAACGGGACAACACGTGTGCAGTGTGTGTATCAAGGAAAGGAGAACTCAAACAATAAAATTTGAATCCAGTTTCCTGTTTTAGTGATTCAGAAAGACCATCCAGGTGATGCTGAAATTTCCTTTCAGGCGTAAGTATTATAATGTTAACACAGGAGTACACAGAAGCTACAGAACTGTTTAGATACATGAATTTGTTGTTCAGTTGCTAAGTTGTGTCTGACTCCTTGTGACCCCATGGACTGCAGCACACCAGGCTTCCCTAACCTTCACTATCTCCTGGAGTTGGCTCAGACTCATGTCCATTGAGTTGATGAGACCATCCAACCATTTCACCCTTTGTCACCCCCTTCTCCTTCCACCTCCAATCTTTCCCAGCATCAGGATCTTCTCCAATGAGCTGGCTCTTCATATCAGGAGGCCAAAGTATTGAGCTTCAGCATTCGTTCTTCCAATGAATATTCAGAGTTGATTTCCTTTCAGTTCAGTTCAGTTCAGTCGCTCAGTTGTGTCCAACTCTTTGTGATCCCAAGAATTGCAGCAGCAGGCCTCCCTGTCCATCACCAACTCCCGGAGTTCACTCAAACTCACGTCCATTGAGTCGGTGATGCCATCCAGCCATCTCATCCTCTGTCGTCCCCTTCTCCTGCCCCCAATCCCTCCCAGCATCAGAGTCTTTTCCAATGAGTCAACTCTTTGCATGAGGTGGCCAAAGTATTGGAGTTTCAGCTTTAGCATCACTCCTTCCAAAGAAATCCCAGGACTGATCTCCTTTAGAATGGACCGGTTGGATCTCCTTGCAGTCCAAGGGACGCTCAAGAGTCCTCTCCAACACCACAGTTCAAAAGCATTGATTCTTCAGCACTCAGCTTTCTTCACAGTCCAACTCTCACATCCATATGTGACGACTGGAAATACCATAGCCTTGACTAGACGGATCTTTGTTGGCAAAGTAATGTCTCTGCTTTTGAATATACCATCTAGGTTGGTCATAACTTTCCTTCCAAGGAGTAAGCGTCTTTTAATTTCATGGCTGCAGTCACCATCAGCAGTGATTTTGGAGCCCCCAAAAATAAAGTCTGACACTGTTTCCATGGGATCAGACGCCATGATCTTAGTTTTCTGAATGTTGAGATTTCCTTTAGGATTGACTAAAGTTTGATCTTGCTCTCCAAGGGACTCTCAAGAGATTTCTCTAGCACCACAATTCAAAGGTCTCAATTCTTTGGCACTCCTATACATCACTGGCCATAAATCCTTAGTCAATGATTTTGAATAATTGCTCTGCTATTTTACACACAAAGACTTTATCAAAAGATATTTTCTCTGATATAATCAAATGCTGTAAGCTTAGTAGATGAGAAGACTTAAATGAGGCTAATTCTTAATGATTTCTAACAATTAATAGACTAAATGATTTTATGACCAGTCATGTGACTGATGGGGAATTGTCACATATCAACAGATATTAAAATCATATTCATGTTAACGAGAATGTATGAACAACAGCATTTTCACAGGGCAATTTCTCAGCACATCAACTTAATGGTTTTCCTTCAGATGAAGAGGCATAAAATACTTAAAAAAGGTTAGGTGAGGTCCTCATGTGGTGACCAGACCTCACTGAAAAATATATGATTTAATCATTTCCTTTCTAAGAAAAATCAGCAGTAGTTACTATATAATTAATCCATCATAGGCAATTATTAAACTGACTATAAAAATAGACAAAAATATTGGGTTGACCCTGCCCCATCTTCTTGTTCAGGTGAGTAGAGAGACCGTCCAAAGTAGGAATTGTCTCCTTCTCACCTAAAGTAGGCAAATGCATTGGGAATATAGCATTTAGGGAGGCACTTCTAATCAAAATGAAGCAAAAGTATTAAACTAAAATTTCATCTAGTCATCTCACTTTGTGAAGTACAGTATATCTTGGAATATCTGTATAACCTTAGGACATAAAAGCCATAGTGGAGATGGAGATAAAAGTATAAATCTTCTTGGATTGTTTATTCTCAAAATACATTTTTGAATGGTTAACAATAAAAAATTTAGATTCACTCATATAATTTGTTAACAAGAATTTTGGATTGTCCAGTAGTATCTATTTGCCAATGTGTAGTGCTGTTGTCTGAGAGCATCTGAGTATGGACTTGCATAAATGCAGAAGCAATTACATAAGTTAATAAAGAAAAGCATGGACTAAATTAATCTCAGATCCAGTTGCTATAGCTCCTCTCCATCTGATACAAATTTTTTGTTTTCTTGCAAGTAGCCCATGTTGATGGCCATGGGCCACAAACCTCAGTGTAAGGTGGAAGAAGTTATAGATTCATTTCACATTCTTCCAATCAATACATTTCGATTACCTACTATGGGCCAGGGTCTGAACTAGGTGCAATGGTTTTGACTGAAAGGAAAATACTCACAGATTCCTTCATGTCTTATTTTTTTGTTACATTAAAAAATTTTTAATTGAAGTATATTTGATTCACAATGTTGATTAATTATTGCTATGTAACAAAGTAAGTTATACACATATATACATTCTTTTTTATATTCTTTTCCATTTTGGTTTATCATAGAATACTGAATATTGTTCTCTGTGCTGAACAGTAGGATCTTGTTGTCTATTCATTTTATCAATAAAAGTTTACATCTGCTAAACCCAACCTTCCACTCCATTTCTCCCCCAAGCCCCTCCCCTTGGCAAGCACACGTCTCTTCTCTATCTCTGTGACTCTGTTTCTGCTTCATTGGTAGGTTCATTTGTACCTATTTTAGATTACATGTAAAAATGATATCATATAATATTTGTCTTCCTCTTCCTGATTTACTTCACAGATAATCTCCAATTGCATCCATGTTGCTGCAAATGGCATTAATGTTATTTTTTATTGCTGAATAGTATTCTATTGCATATGAAAGCGAAAGTTGCTCAGTTGTGTCTGAGCCTTTGCAACTCCTTGCCTCTTCTCCTGCACTGCAGGCAGATTCTCTAGCATCTGAGCCACCAGGGAACTGGTAAAGAATTTGTCTGCAGTGCAGGAGATCAGGGTTCAATCCCTGGGTCAGGAAGACCCACTGGAGAAGGAAATGGCTACTTACTCCATATTCTTACCTGGAGAATTCCATGGACAGAGAAGCCTGGCAGGCTACAGTCCACGGGGTACAGATTCAGACACAACTGGGTGACTATTTAGATCAGGTATTCCATTGTATATATCCTTCATTTTTCATTTGAGGTAGTCGTGGTAGGGAGGTAGGGCACAGATTCAGTAACTAGTTGAGTACACATGTGGGGCAATGTGTAATAAATTACATGATATCGGTACTGCACACACAAGGTTGATGTTTTCTTCTTAGCCCTGGCACAGAACTGAACTGTGCATTTGACTTTAACCTTAAGTCATGGAACAATCTGAGGTTCTACTGGAGATAATAAAATTCCCTTTTAGTGTGTTATTTGTGTCCAGCCTTAGTTTGGTATCAATTTAAGGCTACTGTTGACAATAATTAAAATTTTATGATCAAGGCCACATATGAGGAAATTTACAATGTGAAGAACAGACACGACCCCTATTAAGATGTATGTCCTGTTTAAACACGAGATCTAAATCAAGTTTATAATTTTATTACATTCACCAAGCAATACATGTTTATTTTTGATATTTAAAACATATAAAACTCTTTCAAGTGTTGAGTCTCTAGGTTTACATTAGTATTATAGATAGGCATAGGTAAGTCAAATATCTCATCGTGTAAAGGAAGAAAAAGCCTTACAGAATTTGTGTACTTCAAAACAAATGTGGGTCCTTTTGAAATGCACCATTAACTACAGAATATATTGTAACTTGGGGCTTCCCAGGTGGCTCAGTGGGTAAGGAATCCACCTGCAATGCAGGAGACGTGGGTTCAATCCTTGGATTGGGAAGATACCCTGGAGGAGGGCATGGCAACCCACACTATTCTTGTTTGGAGAATCCCATGGACAGAAAACCCTGGCAGGCTACAGTCCATAGAGTTGCAAAGAGTCGGACATGACTGAAGCGACTGAGCATGCACACATGCATATTGTAGTTTGCTAAAAGAAAGACATGTATGTACAGAAATTACAAAAACATCTAATTTAGGACTTACCTACCTGGGACATTCCTCCATAGTTTCAGTTCTGACCCTCGTCCCTCTTTCCTGCATGTGAACTCCAGAGATCTTTGGGCAAGGAGAACAGAATGGAAAACCTCCAAGCATATAGCATAGCGGAAGTAAGCAGGCAGCAAGATTACCCTAGAAAGCCATTCATTATATGTTTTCAATATCCCTTAAAAGGGTTGCCCACCCCTAACTACATATTTATACGTATTTACTTGATAATCAATAAAGGAAAATGGCTGCATTATTCTGATTAAAATATCAACTCTATGTGTTACTATAAAATCACATTTAAGAAGCCAGAAAAGGGGAGATAGCAGTTCAGGCTACCCTCCAGCCCATGATATATGATATTTTCAGGCTGCAAGGAGAATAGACACATTAAGAAAATAGTGCTAATGATATTAAAGTACTTTACAAGGCTTGTTACTAAGAGCTGACAAACCTGTCAAGTGTATAATGTAGGAGGCTATCGTAACGTTCTCAGAAAACCATACCTCTACCCCATTTCACTGCAATCTCCTAATAATGGAGCTGCTATAAATTCTAGCCAGCAATGGGACAGCCATGGCTTCTCACCCCAATGTGAGGACATGATAAATATAAAAGAAAATGGCTGTCAGTTTTGGCGCCCGAACCTTATTACAAAGTCTTAATCTTACTGGCCTCAGCACCTTTTATCACCGCCTTGTTATGAGCTGATGGCTTTTTTATTTGCTAGGAGATGGAGGATGTGTCATTTGATGTCCTTTTATGTAGCCACTGCTCTGTCCTCTCATGAAAAAAAAAAACACATTTTATATGTTTATTACAGTAACCGATTAAATGCAAGACTCTCGCTGTTGGCTCAGGTACTGTGGGTCTAGGATTTAACAGACTCTGGATTTAAATACATCATTATGAGTATTTATGTGAATGGAACACAAATAGGAAATTAATTTTTCTCAGCACGGGAGAGAGCACATTGCAATATTCCTGCTTGTTTATTCTTGCTATTATTGTTATTGGGATTGGCCAGTTTGGGTTCCGAGGTTAGCCGGAAATCCCAGCTCTCGCTTTTCTCCTTTCTTTAAACATCTAGCCCAGAGGAAGAAGGCCTTGTAAACACAGTCCAGTTCAAACTCGGCTCGCATTCAATCAGCTTGATCCTTAAGATGAGATAAATTGCAGTGATCTAAATATTAGTCTAAAAATCTCACAGCTTACTTCCCATCTTCTTCATTTATGGCAAATGAGACTCTCAGCTTCACTGGACATACTGACCCTGCCAGAACCTTTAGCCACCGGAAGTGCTGCAAAGTGCCAGCATCAGGTGCTTAAGGAAACCTGACATTGATGGGCTGGTCTCAGGCTGTGGCCGGAAACTCCATCAGTAGATCTTATCTTCAGTTTGTGTCCATAAAATGCGATGGCTCAAGTGTCTAAACACAAAGAGCCTTATCCTGTCTGTTGTGCCTGCCAGCTGAAAATCAACCACCCCTCTCCCCCCAACCCCTCATGGGGAAATTCGCAATTTCATTCAAGGATGGGTCTTGCATGGCTGTAGTCTGCAGACATTGGAGCACATGCTCACCATACGTTTCTTTTCTCCTAAAGCGTTTGCATTCCAAAGTCAAAGGCCAAGGGTCCCCCGAGATTTATTTCTCTCTATCTTGTACGAAATTGCCAAGTTGGTTGCTCTAGTTACTCAGTTCGTGTATCTGTCTCCTAGCTCTGAGGCACTGTCTATGGGAAGCTGGCAAAACTGGTTTAAAAATAAACATTCAGTTGTATGACTGAGACTTCCTTTAACTACATCCTACCAAATAACTGATCTCACTAAGTTTTTGCCTTATGAGTTATTCATTTTACAAAAGGACAGAATTAGGTAGTAAATTGGGCATTATAACAGTACAAGTCACATTCTCTCCTTTCATAAATAATATCTTGAGAAATTGCCTAAGTTACATCAGAATGCATTTTGTTCTGGGGTCTAGTTTTGGCCCATGAGAAGGGATGGAAAAGACCTTATGTTCTTTTCTTTGAAAATAAAAGCATTTGAGTACTTGCATTTCCTGAATGCACCTGACACAGGAGAGTTAAAATCTCTTTGAGTATTTTTAGAACCTTGACTTTTCACTTGGAATTTTCTATCCAAGGAGTCTTTATGCTTAAAATGCAGCTTGGACATGAGTGGGCACCCAAACGGCCCCTTCTGTGATTATTCTTGAAATAAGCTGTTCGTGATTTGCCACTCTACGAGGAAAAAGCTGATGAAAAACGTAATACATCGGAAAAGGCAAATTGCATGTCTAGAAATTTAATTAAAAAGGAAATAACACTCCCTGTATAAAGGTTGGCAGTCTCCTGCACAATCGTCTTCATACTCCTCTTCTTCCTTCTCAATCCAAGTACAAAAAGTCCTTACCAATGATATCCACACATGCATATTAATGAGAAAAGGTAACTTCTCAGGGACCAAGTAACTCGGAGGTTCTTGGTCCCTGAGAAGAGGTGAACAGGTTAACTGGTCTATAACTTACAGTATCTCCTCTCACTGACTTCCACTCTGCATCCTTCAACCTGTTCGTGAACTGGTGATGATTTCAAAACCCACACTAATAATCACAGCATTCCCACATATCTGAATCACATGTTCCAATTTATAAAACTTTTGCATGTATATTTTTTATGTCATCCTCACCATCACCCTCTAATACAAATGAGTAAACACCAATATGTCCTTTATCAGACAAGGGGATTGATGCTAAGTTTGCCAGATAAAACTCAGGATGACCAGTTCAATTTCAATTTCAAATAAACAATGAATACTTTGTAGCATAAGTTATATCCTGATATTTCCTGGACTTTTTTACCCTAAAAATTATTTCTTATTTATCTTGAATTCAAAATTTACCCAGGCACTCTGGATTTTTATCTGCTAAATACTAAGTTTCAATTGAGGTCCAAAGAAGAATTGGACAGTTCATATAAGTAATAGATGTCAGGGTTGCTCCAAGACATTATGAGTTGCAAACTCTAAGATTTGTATATATTGTCTCATTTAATCCTGACAGTGTGAGGGTATTTTCCCCATTTCCCAGATAAGGAAACTGAGATCTCAGGGAATAAGTAACTTACCGAAAGTGGCAGAATAGGGGTGTAGTTCCAGACCCATGTTTTTTTAAGCACTCCACTGTTTTCAATTCTCTGCCACGTTTGGGAGCTGGGATTCTGGCTCTTTCTTGTAGAGTCCTCTTTGGTTGCATGTTTCAGGCAACTGCATTGTGGCTTGCATGCCAGATGCTGTAGAATCCATAAAGGCACTAAGAGAAACTCATCCACGGATGCCCAGTGTGACACTGGAGTGTCAGCCGCCCTTAGTAGAAGTTTCTGCATGAGATTTTTCACTGAGGGCATCCTCAGTGAACTCCTTGACCCTATCCTGAGAAAGACATCAGCATCAAGTGAAGTCTGACTTGCACCAAATAGGAAGGCACAGACCAGGGCTCCTTACCACATGCCACTGGTTCACACTCCTGTGGGGGTCTTGTGGACAAAAAAGAGCTGTGGCAGTGGGCTTACTCTGCAGAGTCAGAAAGCCCGAAAGAGCTTCAGTGTGGGCTTCCCTGATGGCTCGGTGGGTAAAGAATCCACCCACAATGAAGGAGACACAGGTTCGATTCCTGGGTTGGGAAGATACCCTGGAGAAAGAAATGGTGATCCACTCCATTATTCTTGCCTGAAAAATCTCATGGACAGAGGAGTCTGACTGGCCACTGTCCATAGGGTCACAAAGAGTCAGGCACGACTGAGCGAATAAACATAGCACAGCAAAACAACTTCATATGTAAAACACAAATGAAACAAAACAAAAAAGCCCCAAATCAATGGATAGGACTGTTGGGTCAGAAATCAAATTACTGCTATACATATTATTTCCAAAAGGGGGGAAAAGGTGAAAAGGGGAATGAGCCTAAAAAGGTTGAAAACATGTTGCAGGTTTTACATCTGTTCAACATCTGCACTCAAAGGTAGACTTCGGAGCTTTTGTTTTTTCCTTTGAAGATTTAGATCCTGTTCCCTGTAAACTGCCAACAATACACAGTATGGGATCTCTGAATACTCAGAGAAGACACATGAATTGTACTCTTACTGAGCGATCCCTGCACTTATTTATCTGTCAGTATGTCACTGCGCGTTTGAAACATCAGCTCTGAGCCAAAGTTTCAGAGGCTCCCGCATGCTTCCCAATGGTTTTATTAAACCATCAGTGCATGTTCTTTCTCTACTTTCTGTGTAGCTCCCTTTTAAAAATGTCACTGTCGTGATTAATTTTCTGTTCCCTTTCACGTTCAGATGACATTTGGAAAACAATTCTCTCTGGAGAACCAACTTCCCCGATTCCTGACCACTCCATGGCACTTGAAGTCAAGATGAAAATTAGACTCCCTTCAGAATCTCCAGACTCAGAAAAGGGTAAGATGCTTTAATTACCGTGTTGTGAGTACCTTGTAATCACATGACTAGCACTATGGTCATGTGTTAACGAAGTGAGAGGACATTGAAAACAACGCTAAATGGTATGTTCGTGGCTCTTTACAAGGAGAATCACTCTCCTCTCCCTATTGTGGGAGCTATAGAATTGAATGCAATTTCTTCTTTGAATGTAAAATAGAATTGTACTGTAAATATGCATATCTGGTGAAATATTTTGGAATTTTCACTGGTTGCCCTTACTCCTACCTCCACCCCTCTCAAGGTTATGATTTAACCCTGAGGCTGGAATCTGAATAGAGGAGAAAATTTCATGAGGGATATTAAAGAAAAGTGTGATCCTGTAAGGCAAGGGAGGGAAGATAGGAGAGATCAGAAGGAAAGGGGATTGGGCATTGATATCCTAATCTTCCTTTTCCTAAAAAAAACAAAAAAAAACAATGGTAAAAGTGTTAGTCAATCAGTCGTGTCCACATCTGACTCTTTGTGACCCCATGGACTATAGCCTGCCAGACGCCTTTACACTTAAGCCAGAAATGGAAGTTTATATGATAAATTGAGCAGAATATCAAGGATGGAGGTCCTTTTCCCAGCTCAGTGTCTGGACTTGGTGAGAGGTTATTCAGAGCCTTCACACACAGCATCTCAGGGCTGTCATTTCACAGTGAACTCGGTGGTAGCAGAGTTAGAGAGGAGGAGGGCACGGTTTACTTTTCCCACCCTACCTTCCCACATACCTGGAATGGACCTAATCTAGAGAAGCACCCACACGCCCCCGGAGATAAACTGAGGGACAGTCAGCCTGCTGTGCGGTGCTCTGGGACTCCAAGGCCATGCTGCAACTCTGAAGTACAAGCCATCAGGTGCGCAGACCAGACTCAGGGCCAGATGAATGACGTGCTGGCAACTCAGAGGAGCCAGTCACACCGTGAGAAGGATGGTGTGAGGCTGACTGGGGAGCACCAGTGGGCTTGACGAGTCTGCATGAGACAGACTGTAAGTTAGATCAGACACAGGGTGCACACAACACATGTAGCCTTCATGCTGAGCCTCACCTCTTCAGGAAGCAGCCCAGAGCAGCAACGTGGTGAAAGAGGCCGGAGATGCCCTGAGGACGCAGGGAACCCATCTCTCCTTGAACCGTGAGAACAGAAGACATGTTTAGACACCAACTCAGAGAAGAGATAGGAGGAAGGGGTACCTCCAAATGACCGGAAATTTTATCTAAAGGAGATTACATTGTCTAAAAAACTCTTCAAACCATGCTGTTAAATTGAGATCATTTTTGCTGTTAGATTGTTCTCCATTTTTGGACCCTTTCCCCTCCATCAAGCAGAGGAAGAAAGGACTCGTGAGAAAAATCAAAAAATTAGTTCAAAAACTAAAATAAGTAAATGAACTTCCATGAGTGCTTTGTGCTTAGTCTCTCGGTTGTGTCCCACTCTTCGTGACCCCATGGACTGCAGCCCACCAGGCTCCTCTGTCCATGGGGATTCTCCAGGCAAGAATACTGGAGTGGGTTGCCATGCCCTCCTCCAGGGGGTCTTCCCAACCCAGGGATTGAATCCAGGTATCCCGGATTCTTTGCCATCTGAGCCACCAGGAAAGCCCACATGAACTTGCATAGTATTTTGCAAGAAACTTGGTGATACTGTTACACATGTTTATGTAATATGCAAACGTGCATTTCAAAGATCTCAGTGCTTTGCAAACCAAGAGTTGACCTACTCAAGGCACACTTGGGAGAAACCAATAGTCTAATTAGAAATATTAAGTACCTATGTGAACAAAACAATAAATAGAAACTTTAGCAGATAACATAAAACACTATTTAATCAAATGAAAAGTGGAGATGTATGTTACATACAAAAATTCACTATTATGAAGATATATTTTTCTAAGTTTATCTATGGTTTAAATATAATACAAATCAAAATTGCAGTACAATATTTAATAGCACATGTTATGTTGATGCTAAAAGAACTTGTACAAAAATAGTCAAGAAAGTTTAGCAAACAAGAGCATAAATGGAACCTTACTTTATTAGATTTCCAACCATACTGCAAACTTATAATAAAACTGTGGTACTGGATAAGCAATAGATATATCAATGGAATATATCAGTATCAATATAATATATATATATATATATATCAATATTATATCTATATATATATCAGTGGAAGAGAAAAATATATAAAAAAGGCCCATGTGCATTTGATCATTTATTTATGATGAAGTTTACATTTTATATTCACCTGCTTCCCTAGTGGCTCAGACAATAAATAACCTACCTGCAAACCAGATGACCCTGGTTTGATCCCTGGGTTGGGAAGATCCCCTAGAGAAAGAAATGGCAACCCACTCCAGTATTCTTGCCTGGAAAATTCCATGGGCAGAGGAGACTGGAGAACTACAGCCTATGGGGTCGCAAAGAGTCACACAAAACTCAGTGACTAACACTTCTGCGTATATTTTATATTAATAAGAAAAAGAAAACTGTTTAATTTTTGAATTGAATAATTAATTAGAGCCTTAAGAAAATACAAAATTCAAAGTAAACCTCTATTTCACAGCAGGAAAAAAAAATCTTTGTAGATGTACCAGAGAAGTACATACATTTGAAACCATAAAATATTAAAAATATTAGAATAAAGTTCTGAGCTACTTTCATAGTACATGAAATGTACTCGTTTGGAAGAATTTAATATATTAAACTAATACATTATATTAAGAGAACATATGAACATATAAAGAGTTACCACACATCATTAAGAAGATAATATACCTCTTTAATAAGATTCATAAAGTTGAATTGAAATAACTTATTTTGTCTTTGTTTTTAAATATAAAATATCTAAATAGATTCTATCTTCAAAAGATTGAAATGATCAGGATAAGACCTATGTGAGACTCTCCTTTCTCTTTTCACGGACTCCTTATTAACACCTTCTCCCCTGCCACCAAGAAATATCGCCTTTTCACAGTTTGCTTTGCATCCTCTCAAGTGCTCCTTTGGCACATTTATATATGGTCTTTTTTGCGTGTAAGCATACACGCATTACTTGTTGGCTTCTGTCTTTTTTTTCACTTGACATATCTTGGAGATCCTTCCATGCTAGGCATTTTTAAGGTGTGTCTAGAATCTTACGGCACAGACACATCCAAACTTTGTTGCTGTTGTTTAGTTGCTAAGTCATGTCTGACTCTTGTATGAGCCGATAGACCGTAGCCCATCAGGTTCCTCTGTCCATGAGATTTCCCAGGCAAGAACACTGGAGTGGGCTGCCATCTCCTCCTCCAGGGGATCTTTCCAATCCAAGGACTGAACACGCAGCTCCTGCATGGGCAGAAGGATTCTTCACCACCAAACCACTAAGGAAGCCCACTTCAAAACTTGAATAATCACTTACCAACTACATGAACACTGAGACTATTTGTAGTGTTTTACTATTACTAACAAATATACTTTGAAAATACTCATGAACAATGTTTCTGTGACCATGGTAGTACTTTTTTACAGCACATTTCTAGAAGTAAGGTTGCTCGGTCCATTTCCATTTGAGAGTACAAAACTTCCTGTCAATTTCTTTCAACAGTAACGGAGTATGTATCCTTGCCAAACTCTACTTATTAATATCTTGGTAATTATTGTTAAAATGAGAAACAAAAATTGATGTTTCTTTATTTGCTTTTGTCTGGTGACTTGTTTCATAAACATATTGTTCTATAAATTATGTTATTTTACTGTTTCATACATTTATTGTCTTTTTCCTGATAATTCACTCATCATGATTTGCTCATTCTCCTATGGAATTTCTTGCTGATTTGTAAGAACTCTTCATATACTAGAATATTAATATTTTGTCTCAAAGCATTACAAATATTTTCCCACAATGAATTTTCAAAGACAAGTAGGAGTTTATGTTATGAGTTATGGCCAAACTAGACAGCATATTAAAAAGCAGAGACATTACTCTGCCAACAAAAGTCTGTCTAGTCAAGGCTACGGTTTTTCCAGTAGTCATGTATGGATGTGAGAGTTGGACTATAAATAAAGCTGAGCACCGAAGCATTGATGCTTTTGAACTGTGGTGTTGGAGAAGACTCTTGAGAGTCCCTTGGACTGCAAGGAGATCCAACCAGTTCATCCTAAAGGAAATCAGTCCTGAATATTAATTGGAAGGACCGATGTTGAAGCTGAAGCTCCAATACTTTGGCTACCTGATGTGAAGAACTGACTCATTGGAAAAGACCCTGATTGAAGGCGGGAGGAGAAGGGGACAACAGAAGATGAGATGGTTGGATGGCATCACTGACTCAATGGACATGAGTTTGAGTAAACTCCGAGAGTTGGTGATGGAGAGGGAAGCCTGGTATGCTGCAATCCACAGGGTCGCAAAGAGTCGGACACAACTGAGTGACTGAACTGAAATGACTGAGGAGTTTATTAGGGGATAAAGAGAACATATTTAGGCATGAAGAAATACTGATTATTTATTTGAATCAAAAGGTTATATAATACACTTAATTTGTATCAATTCAGGTTAAACGTTTTATGTATAGAGACAGTCTTACCAAACTATAAATACAAGAGAGTTCCTTTAGCCATCTCATACTAACCAAGTCTTATAAGGTAGAAGAGCATGGCATATGGTTGCCTACACTACAGTGTCCACACTATGAAAGGTCTGAACAATCAGACCTACTCAAAAATAATAGCTATCATCTGTCTGCCATGTTCTGTATAACTTCTTTCAATAAAGTTGTATATGTGTGCTTTGGGAGAGGGAGGTTTGTTGAACTGAAAGTGGGAAGGGAAGATGGGAAGGTGGTTAAAGCAAGGTGTGCGTGGGCATGCTGCTGAAGGGTGTCTGGCATCGCCCATATGTTTCCACACATGTCTTAGCCCTCAAAGATGACATTTTTGAGACGTGTAAGGCCAGTTTGTTCTCTTATATGATATTAAATGACTTGTTCAAACTCAAGAACTGGTGAAGAGGACACTTCTTTCCTTCCCCCTCCCTCTTTTCTACCTCATATGCCTATAAAGGTAACTGCTCATCCAGTAGGACATTTAAAAAAAAGTAGTTGATCAGATTACTGAATTGATAACCATAGTGATCATATAAGCATAAAAAGGTGACACAGATCCTTTTGTTAACCCATTCAAAAGATGCTTTATTTTTTCAGTTCAGTCGCTCAGTCATGTCCAACTCTTTGCAACCCCACAGACTACAGCATGCCAGGCTTCCCTGTCCATCATCAACTCCCAGAGCTTGCTCAAACTCATGTCCATTGAGTCGGTGATGCCATCCAACCATCTCATCCTCTGTCATCCCTTTCTCTTCCTGCCTTCTATCTTTCCTAGCATCAGGGTCATTTCCAATGAGACAGTTCTTCCCATCAGGTGGCCAAAGTAGTGGAGATCCAACTTCAGCATCAGTTCTTCCAATGAGTATTCAGGACTGATTTCCTTTAGGATACACTGGTTTGATCTCCTTGCAGTCCAAAGGACTCTCAAGTCTTCTCACAGTTCGAAAGCATCAATTCTTTGGGTTTTTTTTAACCTTTTTATTTTTTTTAAATTACCCACTATGAGTTAGGCAAGTAGTGAAGAGAGGTGGGAGAAGTAAAGAAATAGTCTGCCTTGCCTTCAAGAGGTTGACCTATAGGGACAGGGGCTCTGTCCTTGGCTCAGTCCTGAGTTTGGTTCCAGCTCAGAACATGGCATCTACCATTTAGCAGGAAGGCTGTAAATATGTGTTTGGTCAGTGGGACTCAGATTTAGGATTTAGTAACTCAGATTTAAGATTTTGTCCAGTAACAAAAAGAAAGACAAAAATAAGTAATAAGGGACACACAATTGATTGTCAATATTCTAATTTAGCAAGTAAGGTTATTTAAGAACTATTAATCAGATAGCAATAATAAATGTATATGGACCCAACATTGGAGCACCTAAATAACTAAAGCAAATATTAACAGAACCAAAAGGAGACACATTCTTGTACTTCTGTCTCTACAATAATAATAGGAGAATGCAATACAATATTACTACAGCAGTAGTAGGGGATTACAATACCCCACTTTCAACTTTGGATAGATCATCCAGACAGAAAATTAATAAGCAAACAAAGTGCTGGAACAATACTATAGACCAAATGTACCTAATAGACATATGCAACTCATTACATCCTAATAGACACATGCAACACATTACATCCAATAGCACCAGAACACACATTCTTCTCAAACTCACACAGAGCATCATCCAGTATAGGTCATATTTTGGAACACAAAACAAGCACTAACAAATTTTAAATGATTGAAATAAAATTAAGGATCTATTCTGACCAAAATAGTAAGAAACTAGAAATAAAAACCAGAAGGAAAACGGAAATATTCATAAATGCATGTAAATTAATCTACACACTTCTTAACAGCCGATGGGTCAATGAAGAAATAAAAAGAAAAATCAGAAAGTCTCTTGACACACATAAAAATGAAAAACATGTGAAAACTTATGTGGTAGAGCAAAACTGTATTTAGGGGAAAGTTTACAGAAATAAATACTTATGTTAAGAAAAAGAAAATTTTCATATAAACACCTTTAAAATTTTCATACAAACTACTTTTATACTTCAAGAAATTAAATAGAGAAATAACTAAGCCCAATATTAGCAACAGGAAAGGTATAAAAAGATAAAAGCACAAATAAAGAAATGAAAACAAGAAAGACAATAGATAAAAATCAAGGAAACCAGTTTTTTTGAAAGGTAAAGAAAATTCCAAAATCACTGCAGATGGTAACTGCAGCCATGAAATTAAAAGACACTTACTCCTTGGAAGGAAAGTTATGACCAACCTAGATAGCATATTGAAAAGCAGAGACATTACTTTGCCAACAAAGGTCCGTCTAGTCAAGGCTATGGTTTTTCCAGTGGTCATGTATGGATGTGAGAGTTGGACTGTGAAGAAAGCTGAGTGCCGAAGAATTGATGCTTTTGAAGTGTGGTGTTGGAGAAGACTCTTGAGAGTCCCTTGGACTGCAAGGAGATCCAACCAGTCCATTCTGAAGGAGATCAGCCCTGGGATTTCTTTGGAAGGAATGATGCTAAAGCTGAAACTCCAGTACTCTGGCCACCTCATGGGAAGAGTTGACTCATTGGAAAAGACTCTGGTTCTGGGAAGGATTGGGGGCAGGAGGAGAAGGGGACGACAGAGGATGAGATGGCTGGATGGCATCACTGACTCAATGGACGTGAGTATGAGTGAACTCCGGGAGTTGGTGATGGACAGGGAGGCCTGGCGTGCTGCGATTCATGGGGTCGTGAAGAGTCGTACATGACTGAGTGACTGAACTGAACTGAACTGAAAGGAAATTGACTAATCTTTAGCTAGACTAACCAAGAAAAAAGAGGGAATGCTCAAGTAAAATTATAAATAAAATAAGAGAGAATACAACTGAAGACAGAAATACAAAGCATCAAAAGAGGTTATTATGAACAATGATATGCCAAAAATTGGATAATCTAGAAGAAATTAATAAAGCCCTATAATACACAATCTACCAAGATTGAATCAAGAAGGAACAGAAAATCTGAGAAGACCAATAAAGACCAAGGAGGTGGAGGCAGTAATTAAAATCCTATCAAGAAAGGATCGTCCAGAACCAGACGGTTTCCCTGGTGAATTCTATTCTAAAGAAGAGTTAACATCAATACTCCTCAAATCCTAACAAAAAAAATTGAAGATACTGGAACACTTCTGAATTCATTTTATGAGGCCAGCATTACCCTGACAGTAAAGACAGGTAAGCACCATATAAGAAAAAAAAAAAAAAACAACTACAGGCCAAAAATCCCTAATGAATATAAATGAAAAATATTTTGAACAAAATTCTAGCAAATCAAATTCAACAGCACTTTAAAAGGATCATATGCCATGGTTAAATGAGAATGATCCCTGGGATGCCAGTTTGGTTCAATATTTGCAAATCAATAAAGGTGATATACCACGTTAATAGAATGAAGAACAAAAATCACATGATATTCTCAACAGATGTACAAAAAAACATTTGACAAAACTCAACCCTCTTCTATGATAAAAGCTTTTAAAAATTGTGAACGGGAAAGTTATACATGAATATATATATAAAGGCTATATATGACAAACCCATAACGAACAAAATCAATGGTGGAAAGCTGAAAGCGTCTCCTCTAAAAGTAAGAATAAGATAATGGGTGCCTGCTCTTACCATTCCTATTCAACATAGTACTAGAAATTCAAGTCAGAGCACTTAGGCAAGAAAAAAAAATAAAGTCATCCAAATCAGAAAGGAAGAAATAAAATGGTTTCTATTTGTGGATGTTATGATATTACAGATGTGGCAACCCTAAAGAGTTCACCAAATGCTTTTAGAACTAATAAATGATTTCAGTAGTTGAAAGATACAAAATCAGCATTCAAACATCAGTTGCACTACTACACACTAACAATAAAATATCTGAACACAATTTACAATCATATCAAAAGTGATAAAATACTTAGGAATAAATTTAACTAAAGAGGTGAAAGACCTGTACATGGAAAACTGCAACACTGATGAAAGAAGTTAAAAAAGAAACAAAGGAAAAGATATTTCTCACTGGTGTATAGGCAGAATGTCGTTAAACGGGCTGTACTACGCAAAGCCACCTATAGACTGAATAAAGTTTCTATCAAAACGCCAATGACATTTTTCACAGAAATAGAAAAAACAATCCTAAGATTCATATGGAACCACAGAAGACCCTGAATACTCAAAAACTTTTTGAGGAAAAAAGAGCAAAGTTGGCGGCATCCCTCCCTCTAATTTCAAATATGCCAGAAAACAATAGAAATCAAAAGAATGGTAGTGGCATAAAACACACACATGGAGTATCATAGATAGCACAGAAATAAACTCACAAATACAGGGCCAATTACTATTTGTAAAGGGAGCCAAGAACACTCAAAGGGGAAAAGACAGTCAAGAAGTGATGCTGGAAAAAAAACTAGATATTTAGCTGCCAAAGAGTGAAATTGGGTCCCTACCTTATATCACTTTAAAAAAATAATTTGAAATGGATTAAAGCCTATAATATACTACCTGAAACTATAAAAACCCTAAATGAAAATATGGAGACGCTCTTTGACACTGATGCTGGCAATGAGTTTTTAGATACAGTGCCAGAAGAACAAGCAACAGAGGCAAAAACATACACGTGGAACTACATCAGACTGACAAGTTTCTGTACAGCAAAATAAACAATCAACAGAGTGAACAAGCAACCTACTGAATGGCAAAAAAAAAAAAAAATCTGCATCTCATATATCAGATAAGAGGTTAATACCCTAAACATGGAAGGAACTCATACAACTCAATAACAAAAAAATTTTAAAAATTGAGAAGAGGACTTGGATAGACGTTTTTCTAAAGAACGCAGGCAAACAGACAAGAGATACATGAAAATACATTGAAAATTCCTAATCATCATGGAAATGTGAATGAGAGCCACAGTGAGATAGCTGCTCACACCTGTGAGAATGGTTAAGTGTCGGTGGGGGTGTGCAGGAAAGGGAAGTTGCTGCACTACTGATGCGAAAGTAAACTGGTCCATCCACTTGGAAAATATATGGAGTTTTCTCACACAATTAGAAACAGAACTATCCTATGATCCCGTCATCCCAATTCTGAGTTTATGTCTTAAGGAAATTAAATTGCTGTCTCAGAGAGAGAGCTGTGGATTTATGTTCATCGCAGCATATTTCACAATACCCAAGACATAAAATTCTAGGGCTTCCCTGTAGCTCAGTTGGTAAAGAATCTACCTGCAGTGCAGGAGACCCGGGTGTGTTTCCTGAGTCGGGAAGTTCCCCTGGAGAACAAATGGCAACCCACTCCAGTATTTTTGCCTCGAGAATCCCATAGAAGGAGGATACAACTTGGCGACTAAACCATCACCACCACCAAGACATAAAATTAATCTAAGTGTTCATCAACAGGTAAATGGATAAAGAAAATGGAATATTATCTGGGCATAAAAAAGAAATCCTGTCACTTAAAATGAACTGAATGGACCTTGAGAGCTTTATGATAAATAAAATAAGTGAGACAGAGAAACACAAGTTCTGTACACTCTTTCTTATATTTAGGATCTAAAATGAAAAGTCAAATTCATAGAAACAGAGTGGAGTACTTGTTGCCAGAGGCTGCAAGTGGTGGGTGGTAGGGAGATGTTGATCAAAGTGAAACATCCAATTGTAAGATAAGTAAATACTGGGGATCAAATGCACAGCATGGCAACTATAGTTATCAATATTGTATTACTGGCTGGGAAGTTACTGAGAGAATAAATCGTATGTGCTCTTATAATACACACACAAAATGTTAATTCTGTGAGAAAATGGATGTGCTGGGTTTCCCTGGTGGCTGAGCAGTAAAGAATCCACTTGCAATGCAGGAAACTTGGGTTCGATCCCTGGGTCAGGAAGATCCCCTGGAGAAGAAAATGGAAACCCACTCCAGTATTCTTGCCTGGGAAATCCTGTGACAGAAGAGGCTGGTGGGCTGTGATTAAACAGCAGCAACAGTAATGGATGTGCTAACCTTATTGTGGTAATCATTTTGCAAGATATATATCAAATCACCACACTGTATACCTTAAACTTACACGAAGTTACATGGCCATTTTTTTCTCAATAACAATGGAAAGAAAGATAAAGTACAAGTTCAAAAAATTAAAAAAAAAAAAACTTGTTTATAGAGCAGGCTAAAAAAAGAAAAAGAAAATCACATGATCATATCAACAGAAGCAGGAAAAACATTGGATAAAATCGAATCCATTTGTGATTTTTAAAAAATCTAAACTAGGAATGGAGAGTAATTTTCTCAACTTGATAAAGGGTATTTGCAAAAAAAAAAACCTGCAAATATTCCATGTTCCTTTTATTGCACTTTGCAGATGTTGCATCTTTTACAAATTGAAGAGTTGTGACAACCAGTGTCAAAGAATGTATCAGCACCATTTTGCCACCAGCATGTGCTCACTCTGTGTCTCTAGGTCATATTTTGGTAATTCGTGAAACATCTTATATTTTTTAATTAGTATCATATTATTACGGTTACCTGTGGTCAGTCATCTTTAATGTTGCAATTGTAATTGATCTGGGCTGCCACAAATCATGCCCTTATATATAAGACTGGAAACTTATTAGATAAATGTCTGTGTTCTGACTGCTCCAACTCGCTGTTCCTCCATCTTTTCCTCTATCTTTGGGCCTCCCTCTAATCTGAGACACACAAACATTAAAATCAGGCCAATTAATAACCTTATAATGGTATTTAAGTGTTCAAGTGAAAGGAACAGTCACATGTCTTTCATTGTATATCACATGTCGGACTCTTTGCAGCCCCATGGATTGTAGACTTCAGGCTCCTCTGTCCATGGAATTTTCCAGGCAAGAATACTGGAGTAGGTAGCTGTTCCCTTCTCCAGGGGATCTTCTCAACCCAGGGATTGAACCCAGGTCTCCCACACTGCAGGCAGATTCTTTTCTGTCTGAGCCACCAGAAAAGTCCAGAAATGATTGAACTTAGTTAGGAAGGCATATAGAAACCTGAGATAGGCAGAAAGGAAATTAAAATACCTACTCCAGTGAATACATGAATGATAAGAAAGCAAATAGCCTTATTGCTGATATGGATAAAGTTTTAGCTGTCCGGAGAGAATATCAAACCAGCCACAACAGTCCCTTCAGCCAAAGCACAATCCATAGCAAGCCCCTAACTCTCTTCAATTCTATGAACAGTAAGAGAGGTGAAGAAGCTGCAGAACAAAAGTTTGAAGCTAGCAGAGGCTGATTCATCCGGTTTAAGGAAGAAGCTATCTTCATAATGTAAAAAAAACAAGGTTAAGTACCAATTGCTGATATAGAAGTTGTTACAAATTATCCAGATCTAGCTAAGAAAATGAATGAAGATGGCTACACTAAACACAGATTTTCAGTGCAGCCAAAACATCCTTCTACAGGAATAAAATGTCATCTAGAACTTCCATAGCTAGAGAGGATAAATCAATGCTGAATTCAAAGCTTCAAATTATTGTGGTAATCATTTTGCAAGATACATATATATCAAATCATCACACTGTATATCTTGAACTTACACAAAGTTACATGTCAATTTTTTCTCAATGCCATTGGAAAGAAAGATAAAGTGCAGCAGTAAATTTCAAAAAAAAAACTTAAAAAAAAACCTATTAATCATACAAGCAGACTAAAAAGAAAAAAAATCACATGATCATATCAGTAGAAGCAGAAAAAACATTGGACAAATATCTGCAGGGTTTTTTGCTGACTCTCCTATTAGGAACTATTGCAGCTGATGACTAAGTTGAGCTCAATGCTCATTTACCATTCTAAAAATTCTAGGGCCCTTAAGTATCATGAAAACTCAGCAGTGGCCACAGGATTGGAAAAGGTCAGTTTTCATTCCAATCCCAAAGAAAGGCAATGCCAAAGAATGCTCAAACTACCACACAATTGCACTCATCTCACATGCTAGTAAAATAATGCTCAAAATTCTCCAAGCCAGGCTTCAGCGGTATGTGAACCATGAACTTCCAGACGTTCAAGCTGGTTTTAGAAAAGGCAGAGGAACCAGAGATCAAATTGCCAACATCTACTGGATCATTGAAAAAGCAAGAGAGTTCCAGAAAAACATCTATTTCTGCTTTATTGACTATGCCAAAGCCTTTGACTGTGTGGATCGCAATAGACTGTGGAAAATTCTAAAAGAGATGGGAATACCAGACCACTTGACCTGCTTCTTGAGAAACCTATATGCAGGTCAGGAAGCAACAGTTAGAACTGGACATAGAACAACAGACTGGTTCCAAATAGGAAAAGGAGTACATCAAGGCTGTATATTGTCACCCTGCTTATTTAACTTATATGCAAAGTACATCATGAGAAACGCTGGGCTGGAAGAAGCACAAGCTGGAATCAAGATTGCCGGGAGAAATATCAATAACCTCAGATATGCAGATGACACCACCCTTATGGCAGGAAGTGAAGAGGAACTCAAAAGCCTCTTGATGAAAGTGAAAGATGAGAGTGAAAAACTTGGCTTAAAGCTCAACATTCAGAAAACGAAGATCATGGCATCTGGTCCCATCACTTCATGGGAAATAGATGGGGAAACAGTGACATACTTTATTTTTTGGGGCTCCAAAATCACTGCAGATGGTGATTGCAGCCATGAAATTAAAAGATGCTTACTCATTGGAAGGAAAGTTATGACCAACCTAGATAGCATATTGAAAAGCAGAGACATTACTTTGCCAGCAAAGGTCTGTCTAGTCAAGGCTATGGTTTTTCCAGTGGTCATGTATGGATGTGAGAGTTGGACTGTGAAGAAAACTGAGCACCGAAGAATTGATGCTTTTGAACTGTGGTGTTGGAGATCCAACCAGTCCATTCTGAAGGACATCAGCCCTGGGATTTCTTTGGAGGGAATGATGCTGAAGCTGAAACTCCAGTACTTTGGCCACCTTATGCAAAGAGTTGATTCATTGGAAAAGACTCTGATGCTGGGAGGGATTGGGGGCAGGAGGAGAAGGGGACGACAGAGGATGAGATGGCTGGATGGCATCACTGACTCGATGGACCTGAGTCTGAGTGAACTCCGGGAGTTGGTAATGGACAGGGAGGCCTGGCGTGCTGCGATTCATGGGGTCGCAAAGAGTCGGAGACAACTGAGTGACTGAACTGAACTGAACTAATTATCATGTTAAATCTGTCTGCCCACGCTCTATAAATGGAAAAACAAAGCCTGGATGACAGCACATCTATTTACAACATGGTTTACTGAATATTTGCAGCCCATTATTGAGATCTACTGCTTAGGGGAAAAAAAAAAGAGATTCCTCTCAAAGTATTTCTTCTCATGGACAATGCACTTGCTTGCCCAAGAACTCTCATGGAGATGCACAAAGAGATTAATATTGTTTTCATGCCTGCTATCACAATATCCATTCTGTAGCCTATGGAATCAAGGAGTCACTTTGACTTTAAAGTCTTATTATTTAAGAATATATGTGAGGCTATAGCTGCCTCAGATCCTCTGATGGATCTGAGAAAATTCAATTTAAAATATTCCGGATAGGATTTACCATTCTAGTTGCCATTGAAAACATTTGTCCTTCATGGAAGAGGTCAAAATATCAACATACACAGGCGTATGGAATAAGTTGATGCCCATTTTCATGGATAACTTTGATGTGTTTAAGACTTCAGTGCAGATGTGGTAGAAATCACAAGAGAACCAGAATTAGAGGTGAAGTCTGAAGATGTGACTCAACTGCAATTTCATGCTAAAATTTGAACAGATAAATTGCTTCTTATGGATGAACAAGGGAAATGATCTCTTGCAATAGAGTCTACTTCTGGTGAGAGTGCTACAAAGACTATTGAAATGACAACAAGGAACTTAGAGTATTACATAAGCTTAGGTGATAAAGCAGTAGCAGAGTTTGAAAGGACTGACTCCAACCTTGATGGAAATTCTACTGTAGGTAAAACAGCCCTGCATGTTACAGAGAAATCTTTCATGAAAGGAAGAGTTGATAAATGCAGCAAAATTTATGGTGTCTCATTTTAAAAACTGCAACAGCCACCTCTACTATGATGTCCTTCAGTAGGTGAATGGATATATAAACTGTGATGCATCCAGAGACTGGAACATTATCCAGCACTAAAAAGAAATGACCTATTAAATTAGGAAAAGACACAGAGAATTTTCAATGCATATTACCAAATGAAAGAAGCCAATTTGAAAAGACTACCTACTGTATGACTCCGGGTATGATACAATAATAAAATCAGTGGTCACTAGAGGTGACCATGGGGGGCGCCCCTGGTGGCTCAGCAGTAAAGAATCTGACTGCCAATGCAGGAGACATGGGTTTGATCCTTGGGTAAGGAAGAGCCTCTGGAGAAGGAAATGGTAACCCACTCCAGTATTCTTGCCTGGGAAATCCCATGGACAGAGGAGCCTGACGGGATGCAATCCATAGGGTTGAAAAAGAGTCGGACACAACTTAGTGACTAAACAACAACAAGGGTTGGCCATGGGGGAGAAAGATGAATTGGCAGAGCACAGAGGATTTGAGTGCAGTGAAAATACTTTTATATGATGCTGTAACAATTAATAAGTGTCACCATAGATTAGTCCAAATCCATAAACTGTACATCACCTTGGGTGAATGAACTCAAAGATTGATGATGAACTTTTGGCGATTATGATGTGTCAATATTCAGTAATCCTGGCGGGGGTGGTCGGGGGAGGTGTGGAGAGGGATACTATTCTGGTGAGTAATGTTGATAATGGGGGAAGCCATGTATGTATGAGTAGAGGGGTATAAATCTCTGTTCCTTCTTTACAACCTTCCTAAAACTGTTCCAAAAATTATCTTTAATTTTTTAAAACTATCATCTACTATTACCATTATTTTGAAATCTCCTCCAGAACTTGGGTGGATAGGGCAAGCTGGTCGCACTCCGAGCCAGTGGCCGATTCAGCTTCTCTTCTTGCCTATGTTCCTTCTACAGTGTAAAGACTTGGCCAACACTTCTCTGGACACTGGGGCCGCTCTGCCCATCTCTGCCCACCACCACCCTCAAAGGTGTGCAGACTACTGGAGCTGACATCTGGACCTGAAGTGTTGAAGGGCCAAATTATATAGCTTTTATTTCTACATTACTAAATATAAATGACACTCTTGGTTAGTCTTCATGGACACAGGATCTATGGAAGACATCTGGAATGATTAACCAAGTTATACACGAGAGTGTATACCTTATGATTCAACAAAAGGTGCATTTGTATTATGTGTTTATTATGCATTTTTTTATGTGCTATGCTTAATAATTAATGTAGTTTTTTTGATATTTTTGATATATGATAATTGGATTAGAACATCAAATATATGACTGAGTTCATGGTGGCACTTGAAATGTCCATGGTCACTTTTGGAGACTGCTAGTGAAAATGTCTTTATTCTGAAAACTAGTTTTTAATGAAATGTTTAATAAAGAGTGTTTAATTAAATGTGACCCAAATTTCCTTTTATTTTGTCCCTAATAAGCTTAGACCCATCCTGAAAAAATGAGGTGAACTGGACAGCACTGACAAAGTCAAATCAGCTCATCCATCTCACAACTCATGCAAGAACTCTAATAGTACCAACAGGAGTGTCCTGGGGTCATGATGGACAGATGGAGCTGCACCCCTTGTCTGGTGGATTTCTCCTTGGCAGCCATGGAGGCAGATCTTAGAAAAGAAAACTGGAGCAGCATAATGAACCGGAAGGCGCAACAGGCTCATCTCTAAATCACACTCATCCAGAGAAAGCTCTAAGCAGTGAGATTTGCAAACTTTTAAGGTGTCCACTCTCAGATGATGAGGGTTCTAAAACAAGCCAAGTGCTAGAAACTCAGACATAGAGAACCAGCTTGATGTGGTTAAAATTACATCATTTCCGGAACTTCATCTCTAGTATCTTTAGTATATAATATCTAAAACCCAGAGCACTAAAATCATAATGCCAGTTGGTAGAAAAGTTAACAATAAAAATATAAGAAAATGATAATAATACAGATGTTAAACCAACAATGAAATCGTGAACAGCAACAATGACTTTCGGATTATGAGTGTGCTGCCTCTAAGCCAGGCTCTGTCCTACATACCTTGTTAAATTCTGATAAACACCGTGATTATCCTTATTGCACTTGCGAGGTAACCAGCGACCACAGATAAGTTTAGTAGCTTTCCCATAAGCAGCAGACATGGGATTTGAACCCAGTTATGTCTGACTCAAATCCTGTGTTAACACTGGAACCCCTTCCTTCTGTCGATTACATTCTCAGGAAGAAGCGGCAAATTATGAGAGAAAAAAAAAAAAAAAACAAAACTTGGTATTTTATTTCCAATGATAAAAATTCATTTTTTCAAGGAAAGGGGCCAGCACTTAATCAGGATTTGCCAAATGCCATCAAGCTCATTTTCACAATGGTAATATCTACTTGACAACCAGAGATAAAAGTGATCTTCTTTGAAAACGAGGCCACAATCCAGATAAAACAAAAATGTCTGATACAAGGTAAGCTTTAATTTAATTTAAGTCTTGGTAAACAGCTTGCCTAAAAATGACTTTTGCAAGTCACGTACAGTTTTTCAATCTGTCATTTTGTATTGACCTTCACAGGCCTGAAATATATTGCACTGGACTTGTGAAGCTTATGAGAATGATATTAAAGTTGGTAATATTTTTAAAATCTTATTTTATATCCACTCTCACTTTTACTTCACTGTGTACAGTTCTTGGGAGGAATGATTTTATAGAGTGTTCTTAGATATCTGCCAGTTTTCTTGTTAATTAGAATTTATGGAAGTTGATTCAATAAATCACTGTAAAGGTAGAATGTTTATTCAAGTCAAATGCAGCGAATCACATATCAAAAGAATAGTCCCCACAATATTTCAATGCCAGGTAGTATGTTTTAAGGTTTTAAGAAAGTGTGTTGAAGGCCTAGCATTCAGCTTATCAAAATTTGCATATGCAAGTAGGATTTGGAATAACTTACTTTAAATTTTTTCTTGTTGAATATAACTCTTTTATAATATAATCTATTTCTTCTATCTCAATTTTCACTTTTCAGAAATCTCATCATAGAAATTAATCTTCTTTAAGGTGTGGTACCTTTTGCTTGTTGGCCAATGTGGAGCTCAATTCAGCATCATACATTCATATTTCATACATATTTCACTTTATAGTCAGCAATCTTCTACTAATTTGGGGAATAATCAGTTGCTGAGATAATCAATAACATGCTACATAAAAAAATAACATATAAACAATATAAATATGAAAATGATGTTAAGAAAACACTAGGACGTGTGGTATGCACAATTAGAATCTTCTAGAAGTGGAAAATTATACACTATAGTACTGTAGTCTTTCTAAGTAAAAATTTTTTAAAAACTACAAGGTGTTTTATAATCACAAGTAAAATAATAAAACTCTTTTTGGGGGGTGTCATGTCTTTAAATTTCATTTTAATAGACTATATTAATTACCTAATCATTGATTTGTATTTAAAAAAAATGACTTCAAATTGACTTTTTGATAAAGATACCTAGAAAAGTAGAAAGGAAAAGATTTTCTATTCTAGAATTCTAGTCCAAGAAGATTACTAGTTAACAGGGTGGCTAAAACAAGAATACTTTTAGACTGCAAAGCCCCACTCCTTTTTATAGTTAGCCATAGGGGGATGCGTGCCACATATATAAGAGACTAAAGCAAGAAAAACAAAGAGAAGTGATTCAGTAACAGAAGACCCAGCACAGCAGACTGGTGGAGCGTAGTTCTGAAGGGAGAGTCCAGAAGGACAGCAGTGCCCAGATGATAAGGGTTGCTGGTCTAGAAGGAGGTAGAAGTTTCCAGAATGAAAGTCTTGAAAAAGTAACCGACGTATATATAAATGTCTTGAGAGGAGACTGCCAGAGAATTTAATGATGACTTAGTGGAGACTACCTAGAAAGTGAAAGAACAAAAAAATTACACTAAATTAAAAGCAAAGGAATTATTAACTCTATGAAAAACAGAAAATGTGTAAGAAAAGGTGTGTTTATTCCCTAGCACAGTCTTCAGCAGAACTTATTAATAGTATTACACACTGAATATTAATAAAAAAATATAACAGTATTAAGAATATTAAAGATGTAAGTATAGTTGGGGGCCGGGGTAGTAAAGAGAGATAAATCTTCTTCTTCTTTTGTGGAAAGTCCATTGATAATGCCCCAAATTCAAATAACTCTAAGAGGGCGGAGAAGAGGAAGAAGTAGTTGTTAAGACATAGCAATACAAACATGTTGCTTACAGATAGGAAAGTGAATTCTGAAGAAATGTAACAGAAATGTTGGAGGCAGCTGCAATTATGAAAAGGGAAATGAAGGGTTGAACCAGGAATGGTCATTCTTAACATTTTGGAATCAGATATTTGAAACTACTGCAAGTGTAAGTAACTACACTACATATGGTCGGCCTTGTGTATAAATGCATTTTATTTAGGAGAGCAAGGTAGAAAGTCCAAAGTTTAGTCTGTGGAGAATCATCAAATTTCAAGACATTCAGAATTTTTAATAAGCTATGTTATCATTCTATCAACAGAATACATGTCCTGTACCAAAATAACATTTCATCTACTTGCTATTCATATAGACTATGCATCTGACACAGTACACATTTTTAGGTCTCACGTGCATTTTAGCAGTCATTTAGCCCTGAAAACTCAAAAACATGTGAGCCAGGCTCTTCAAACTTGGTTTTACTGGCACAGTGGGATCACAGTTTTCTGAATGAAATATATAAAAACAAACACCTCGAGGTTTCACAAGTAGAAAACCATCCATATCACAAGGTCGATTTTAATAAAAGTCTCAGTATTATAAAGCTCATAATTTTATTACAGCTGATGTACATTCCAAATGATGTACAATAAACTTTCAACTTCCTTCTTTTATGCATTTAACTCAAAAAACTAGACTGGAGCTTGTTCATCAGGTACTCATCAGATGGGGATTTAGAGATGAATAATGTAACCAAGGTGTCTGTCTCATGATTCTGCTCACTCATTAAGTATGATATACTGAAATTCTCAGAGAAATGCTAAAATCCCCTTATTTATGTTTTTATATTCCTCAGCCAAACAATGTTCTCAAATTAAGATCACTAGATCGGTTTCTTTAATTAAAGGTTAAAAACCTGTTTCAATTTAGGTGCAGTCGATTAGAGACAGAATATGAGGAAAATGCATGGCTCCATATCCACGAAAAGACTTTCCCCAAGTACTTTTAATACATCTTACTTGGAACCTAGAATTCCTTTTCCTCTGGGAATAATACCAGAATGAGAGCAGCTAATACACTGAGTGTGTTTGGTGTTCATAGGAACCTATCGCTTATGTATTTTTTATTGGCAATAATCACGTGTGTATATTTGGACATGCAAATGTATTCAAATCATGCTTTGTGTCAAAAAAAATTAATAGTATAGTCAATTAGGGTAGTTTAAGTTTTTCTTTTCTTACTTATTTCTAAAGGCACATAGAGCACTAAAAATACAGATGTGTGCCCAGAGGTTCCAGGCAGCTTATGTTTCAGCATGAAATTCGATATTTGATGGTATATTATTTTCTCATTCCCATCAACATTTTTTGCATGAACTGCATTATGCATAGCCTAGGATTTGGGGAGGAGGTGTACAAATTAAATCTCATTGCTGTGAACAATTTGCTTCCAGGTACAATGCCAAAAAAAGAAAAAAAAAAGGACTTTTGCAGTAAAGTCATTTCAATGTAAATCTATTAAAATCTATTGTAGTAAAGAGCTTTGAAAAACTAAACTTTTTTAAAACATTATTTTGAATCAAATACAATATTTTAAAATAAACAAATATGGACAAGCTCTGTCTTGGACATATTACTGCATATGTAGGATTTTCTTATTTCAAAAGAATGGGACCTTTTTTGTAAATGCTCTTTTCTAAAATGTGGGAGAACAATGTCCGTTCCAAAGTAGATTTTGCACAGTCTCTGCATTCTCAAAATTATTAACTTGGTGAATCAGTGCATCCCTTCACAGATATTGTGAGGAAGACTGGTCCCACTCCCTGTCCAAAGTTTCACACAAGATTCATTAGTAAATTTTTTATTTTTTAGATGAAATCAATAAACCCAGTCAATGCTCAATTGTCTTATGTAAGATGTATGATACAAACAATTATAACCCCCCCAAAAAAAGTGGTATATTTCATTACAGTTTACACAAAGGAGTTTGGTCCATACTTCTACCACATATACACGATACGCATTTTGTAACTGAACAGTTCTCCTCTCCAAAATCACCATAATAATTTTTTAGATGTATAATTAGAGCACCTGCCTCAAATTCTTTGAAAGGTTTTTAGTTCCTTTCTTGGGAGAAGTGATTCTGGCTGTTTCTTTTTTAATCAAAGCTACTTTGCTAAATTGCTTTCCAACCAGACCTCAGAATATTAGCTGAGGCTGGCCCTGGCCTTGTTGCAATTTGAATATTAACAGTCATAGTTTTACAGCCGCTCCATGTTGAGTAATGCACTGCAACTCCCACAATTCAGCCGTCCTTCCTTCCCTTCTCTGGCTGGCCCTGGCCCTTGGAATGTTTGCGGGGTGTCACCGTGAATGTGCTCAGAGCAGAGTTATATGGCATCATTTGGAGAAACATTGCGTTAATAACCAGAGTTCAAGGGCAAAGGATATAAACGGAGCAAATTACAAGTCTGAACAGATATACAGCTTTTGCTAAAAGGGACATGGGCTGCTACTTTATTTACTGGCCACCGGTTCACTTGTGGAAGGTGCCGGAATGCACGAAGGCCTTTTTAAATGATCGCATCACAGTTTAAGAAAACAACACAAATTTTCAGGCTTGAAAGAATGGCAGTGCAAAAATCAACGGGTCTGAGTTTCCTAATCAGAGAATACGACTTGCTATAAAGTACCTCAAGTTTCCGAGGTAATTTCACAGATGATAATATCATTTTATATGCCCCCATGAAGGTACGGTGGAAAAAGCCTGCTGGAAACCTAAATTCAGTAGATCATTTTAAATTGCAACCTGACTCAATGTTGTCCAAGATTTCTTGCTATGATTATTTTAACCTGGGGTTACCACCTTAGTTCAAAATTAACACCATGAAGGAGTGATTTGTAAAAACACTCTTTTATTTTTATATATGGGGGCTTCAGGGCTACCCGAAATAATGAAATAAAAATGAAACCAATAATGAAATAAAAAGGGAACCAAAAAATTCAGAAGAAGGGTAAGCCAGAAGAATTTTTTTTAAAAAAGGACAACTTTGTTAATAATCAAAAAAGAAATAATTTTCACCTTCTAATTACCAAATATTTTAAATAATATTCTGAATAATACTGAGTAAACTGTAAAATATGTGGCCTAATATTTTCCTATTGGTAGGATGGAAGGCTACATTTTTTTTTTTTAGTAAAATAGCTTGGAAACTATTATGAAACTATCAAAATGTCCATAAATCATGGCTTATTTACTCCATTAAAATTTATTTGAAATCAATAAATTCAAAAATGAAAATTTTGCTTTAAGATGTCCCTTACTGTAGTATCTACTTTACTGAAATCTAGAAGCAACCTGCATATCCAACAATGGGGAAATGGTTAAGGAAATTACATACATATGCCCCATAAAATATATTATTATTAAAACTGATAAATAGGGCTATTCTCTACCACCAATAATTAAAAAAAAAAAAACTACTTTGACATTATACAAAACAACCCCACAGGATTCAAATGTGCTCTTTTATAAAGTATTTAAGCATCCACAAAAAATATTTTTTTACAAAATGCATGGATTTATGTGTATACTTGTTTCTTTTCTTTTTCGGTATATACTATCAGTGTTAGCCTGATGGGATTATTAGGTTTCCTTTAATTTTTTTTTCTGTTTTCTAAAGTTAGAACATTAAAATATAGCATTTAAAAGAGAAATGCATGCAAGTTATTTTTCACCCTGATCACTTTTCAACCACAGTGAGATAAAGCACATCTTTGTGACATGGTTCAGTCTCACTTACTGATATTTTAAACGTGGCTTTCATTTTGTTACTGGTGTAGTGGGGAGGCAGAGGGGGTTGGTGACTGCTCTAAACCACAATTAGAACACTTCCCTCACACACACACACACACACACACACACATACATATATATATATATATGTATGTATCTATGTATAAAGCCACTATATTCTCTAAACTCTTTTGCTCTCAGAGGTGACTGCATCAGCGTTCAGCCAGGACTGCATTATTCCTGGACACGAGATGTATTACCGTCAGCTGGCCGCTTGTACAGGACGAAATGCTCACGGTGAACCGACCTGTCCTTCAGTTGCCAAAGAGCCCAGATGATACAATAGCTCTCTACCAGTCCCATCTCCATGATGCTTCACGATATATTTTTTCCTGTTAACCCGTCTGTCTGCTTCAACCCTCGCTCTCAAACTAATGAGTTTTAAAAAGGACACTTCTTAAATCGAATTGCCTAAAACCACTCGTTGTCATCTTTTTGCAAGGATAAACAAACATATTCAAATTGCTCGTGACTTTTAAACACGTAGGAGCCAGACAAATTATGAAAATTTTACACATTCTAATCTGCAGAGGATATCTCTAGAACACGTCTATCTCATTTTATTCTTTTTTGAAATTAAGTTCTGTTAAACATTTAATATCCAATTGTCTTATCCTGCACAGACCATCTAAAATGCATCCCCCTCCACAATTTTTTTAAACATATTTTCAATGATTTGCTATTTCCTGAGATGAAAGGATGCAACTGTTCAGGTCTGATTTCATACTGCTTCTCAGATCCTGATAGAGCATCATTCACAGACAAGACAAACAGGAGTTAGAAGCTGTTTGGGAAGGGGAGGCTTAGGGGTTGTTCGGATGGCAAAATGATTTGTCAAACGTCAATCCAAAATTCTGCGAGGTTCTTGGCTCTCCACTTTCCCAGAGCGCGTTTTGCTTTCTCCCACAGAGATGGACTAGAAACTCATCTTCAAAATCTAAACGTTCCCAGCCCGGTTCTTTTGTGCCTGCGTCTCGCTCTCCCGGCTCCGGCCGGCAAGCTCCGAGCTTGCGCGTTTTTACCTTCCGCTCGCCCAGCCGTTCGGACCCCGGCGGGAGACAGGCCATCCATCACCCACCCGGCTCCCGCCCGGCTCGCCGCCGTGGCCAGTCGGGCGGCAGGTAGGGCCACACCTGCGGCCGCCCGCCCCATCCCTGCTCTACCCTCCGCTCGCCTCCGGGGCTGGCGGTGCCCTGGGGAAGCCCCGCTTTCTCCGAGGCCAGGACTGGACAGGTGCGCTCAGGTGACCGGGCGGAGTGCGCTCGGAGCTCGCCGCTGGCGGCTAGGGGTCCGCAGGATCGCGGGGCGATTCGTTTTCGCAGACACCTGCTTTGGATCGTGTGTGTGGACCCACGGGCCCTCACTGTGTTTATAGTCTCCCCAAACCGGAAGAATTCTGATGCTTACCTTTGGGAGGGAAGAGTCAGTGAGAACACATGCAAGTCACAGAGTTCTTTGCCTCTGTGAACCAGGGATGGAGTTTGCCAGCCGAGTGTGAATTCGGCATGTCCTCTTGCACACTTCAGACAGTATCTCCCCAAGATTTAACTGAGCAATATTAACACTGCACTAATAGCTAGTCTCCATACGGCGCCCAAACAAAACCTAACCCATATCTTAAGGGTCATGAGAACAGATTGCAACAATACAGAGAAAGAGCTGAATCTCAAATCACAGAAGTCTTCCTTTTCCAAATAGGCAAAATAATTGTATCGCAAGCACCTTGCTTTTGGAATTCTGAGTTTCTAGGCTGCTCTGTGCTCGAGGCAGCTACAATTAGCTTTGTTAATGTGGTACAGACTTTGTAACTGGAATCCGTAACTCTTTCTGGTATGAAGGATCCAAAACTTCTACTTTATCATGTAATTTGAGAACAATTGAGGACGAGCAGAATCGGACACCCTCCCCTCAGCAGTGTCTATATAGTTGTCAATTACATCCAGACAAGGCTTTGGAACAGAACAGACTGTGCTGCTGGTGGCATCAACGCTTCACGGTTTCTCAAAGAAAGCATATCTTTTAAAAACAAACCAAAAAAAAGCAACCACAGCAGCAAGCATCACCCCAACCCTGTACCCGTGTCTTGCTTCTGAATCATAAATCATGAAATAAGAGTGAACAGTGACTCCAGCCTTCCTGCCTTTAGCAACCGGAACTGATAATGCCGAAAAGGAAGAGAAACAAACATTTGAGCTATATGGCTGTTGGGGGAGGGTGCCTGTGGGAAGTTCCAGGTTCACCATTTGTTAGAGACCTCCCAGGGTTAGGAAGTGTCTTTCTTCAAAGTAGTTCAGTTCAGTTCAGTTCAGTTCAGTTCAGTCGCTCGGTCGTGTCCGACTCTTTGCGACCTCATGAATCGCAGCACGGCAGGCTTCCCTGTCCATCACCAACTCCCAGAGTTCACTCAGACTCATGTCCATCTAGTCAGTGATGCCACCCAGCCATCTCATCCTCTGTCGTCCCCTTCTCCTCCTGCCCCTAATCCCTCCCAGCATCAGAGTCTTTTCCAATGAGTCAACTCTTCGCATGAGGTGGCCAAAGTACTGGAGTTTCAGTTTTAGCATCATTCCTTCCAAAGAAATCCCAGGGCTGATCTAAGTGTTTCTCAAACCCAGCTTCACAAGAGACTAACCTTGGAGTTTTTAAGAAAATACAGGTGCTTCCAGTGTCTCCTAGTTTATAATCTATGGGAACTTGAATTTGTATCCTACTGCTGTGTGGAAATTGTATAAATCTTAATTATGTTGAATTGGCTCAAAATAAAAAGATGCAAGCTTTCAGTTACAAGATAATTAAATACTAGTGATGTATAGTATATGCATGATGACTATAGTTAACACTGCCCTATGATGGATATGAAAGTTTAGAGAATAAATCCTGAGTTCTCATTACAAGGAAAAAAAAATATTTTTTTTGTATCTATGTGAGATGATGGATGCTCACTAAACTTACCATGGTAATCATTTCATGATGTATATAAGTGAAGTCATTATGCTGTGTACCTTAAACTTGTACAGTGATGTATGTCAATTTTATCTTAATAAAACTGGTGGGAAAAAGAAAATACCAGTGCCCAGAGCAGCATTCTGATTCTCTTGGTCTTGGGTGTGGTCTGGATAGAAGTACTCTGGAAAACCTTTCCTGTCATTGCGATGCGCAGTCCTCCAGCTGCACATTCCAATTTTGTTCTGTTTTATAGGATATATGAATGGGATTCGTGGGGTATTATTCTCTTCTGTTTCATGGGATACAAGTGTCCCTTCTCCTTCATTCTTTCTCTTCCCTCCAAACACAGCACAGAACCCACAGTAGATAAACAAAGTCTCTTCTCTTTGTGAATTAGAAAAGAATAGTGAAATACAGTTGGTTTATAATACTATGTTAATTTCAGATATACAGTAAAGCTGTTCAGTTACACACACATATATATTCTTTCTTTACATTCTCTTCCTTTATAGGTTATTACAATTTATTGAGTGTAGTTTTTCCTTATCCTTCGCTTGCTCCTATTCGCATTCTGGTCTATTCATTCTAGATACTAAAAGTGTATCATTGTGTTGTGAGTGTTTACTCACCGAGTCATGTCTGACTCCTTGCGACCCCATGGACTGCAGCATGCCAGTCTTCCTTGTCCTTCACCACCTCCCAGAGTTTGCTCAAATTCATGTCCATTGAGTCGGTGATGCTGTCTGGCCATTTCACCCTCTGCCTCCCTCTTCTCCTTTTGCCTTCAATGTATCATTACCCATTTTCATACCGTGATATTAACAGAAGTTGTTTTTGCTATTGATAGTTTCATGTTTTCATTATTTAAAGTATTGACTGGAGTGGGGGGATTCTTACTGAGGGATTCTGAACTCTAAAATATTTTTCTTAGAAAGTTCCACCTTGAGCTTGTGGCTTTTTATTCATCGGATTCAGGCCCACTTTAAGCTTCCCCAGATCACACTCCGATGTCTGGATCCACATTTTGTAAGATCAGAGCATCCTTCCTGTTCACCAAAGTGGAACTGGTGTTACTCTTTCCCTGGATTTTCCGTGCTCTCTGTGGCCAGCACTGCCACATTGCTGGATTATGTTGTACACTTTTCCTTGAGAGATAGATGATCTGTTCTATGATTAGACACTCTGACCTTTTACGGGTGTTGATCATTGATCTTGATCTGGGCTGGAGAGAAAGCTCTTGACTCTGAAAAGTTCCTCTGCTGCCAACACCAGAGGGAAATTCAGTTTCTGCATCCACATACCCACGGCAGCAGGATTTCTCTTCAATTAGGACTTCTCGCGTTATTATTTTACTTTTATTAAGCAAGCTGCAGCCTCCATTTTCCAGCTCTGGCTTTTAGTTACAGTAATCAATTTTTCAGTGTAACTGGCTGTAATTGTTGGCTTGGATATTGAGCTTTCATGGGGCTTAGACAGAGTGCGTTCCCATGAAGGGGCTTCTCCATACCTCGTAGACAGATGGGTAATAATACCATACATTAATACCTCCACATTGGCTTATGTGTGTTTGACCACAGTGCAAGCATAATTATTTTTGCCCAGTAAAAGCTATTAGAGATCTATTTGGTAGGTTTTACGATCAATAGCTCCTGTGATATTTGTGTTGCAGCCACAGAATAATCAATTGAAGGTCATATAAAGTAAATTACCATCCTCCTATAATGATTCTTTTTTCTAGATGAGAATTGGGTTTTATTATTTCATCAGGAGCCTCTCTCGATGCATGCTCTGTCTGTTTGAGAAAGAGAGAGATAAAAGTTGTGAGCGTGTTTTGAACACAGTATTAATATCCATTACTCGAATTTATGTTATCGGATTATTGAATTAGTGGATTCACACTGGAATTCCTTCCAAACCCTTTCTTATGGACTCAGTGCCACAGTTAATAATAGGCGGGAGCACACAGATGTCTTTTGATACACGGTGGAGTGAGTCACTTTGCAAAAGTCAATCTTTGTAGCTGTCTCTTTAAAGCAAATTTAGAGTTGGTTAAGTGTGTTCTATTGACAGGGTGCCTGAATTTTTCTCTTCAAACCCTTTTGGAGAGTGACTGGTCAACTAACCAGGGGATGGAGGCCAGAAGGCTGAATATCCTAGTTCACTGCCCACTGGTACCTCAAGGTACAACCGAGATCAAAGTAGAGTGGGGCAAGGATGCTGTACGTGCTTTCCCGGGGGCGGGGGCGGGGGGGCTTCTCCCTTGGCTGAGATGCCTAAGCTGGATTTCCTACTCATGTTGTGAGCCAGAGTGATGGCCGTGCCTCTAGACAAGATTGCAGTTTGCCAACCTGAGGCGTACAATCCCCCAGCTGTCTTAAAGGGACCCATTTTCGGAGTTCAGCCTTTCTTTTTGTGGGTGCAATCAGTTGTGCACTGAAAAACTGCAGCCACAGTTGGATAACTGCAGGCACAACAGGCCACCAGAGGCCTCTTTGCTCCAAATTTTGTACCTGCAACTAATTGCACTTACAGAAAATGGGAGTCTGGTAGGAGATTTTTTAAAAATTTGGGCCAGTAAATTCTCCATGGAGGGACTAGGCGAGGAGAGAGACAATTACTCACTTTCTTAAAGACAAAGGCAAATAGAGGCATCCTTTTCTTTACACACTCCATCCAGCCTGGAGTGCAGGGATTGGGAACCAAATACCAGGTACCACAAGTACCCTGATCGTTTGGGACACGGCCCATCTGTGACATTTCACAAACGTACCAGAAATCATTTGTTGAAAAGTACAGTGGAAAAGACACTGGTGAGTTTAAGGCTATGTGCTTCATGCTAGGTTGCTTCAATCGTGTCCAATTCTTTGCGACCCTATGGATTGTAGCCCACCAGGCTCCTCAGTCCATGGGATTCTCCAGGCAAGAATACTGGAGTGGGTTGCTATGCCCCCTCCAGGGAAATCTTCCCAACTAGTGGGTTCTTTACCACTAGCACCACCTGAGAAGTCTGTTAAGACAACAACTTTTGTGATAAATTATGTGTTTTTAAAAAATGGGAAAAGACTCCTTTGAAGAAATGTTTATTAGGGATATTACTTTTCATTTGCTTTGGGGACAATTAATGCAGAAATTAAGATTAAGTGCCTCTAGATTTTAATCAAATGATAAATTAACAGATATTTTCAATTTATGTAAAATAATATATATTTATGTACATACATACATTCATGTTCAGTTCAGTCTCTCAGTGTCTCAGTCATGTCTGACTCTTTGTGACCCCATGGATTGCAGCATGCCAGGCTTCCCTGTCCATCATCAACTCCCAGAGGTTGCTCACACTCATGTCCATCAAGTCGGTGATACCATCCAACCATCTCATCCTCTGTCGTCCCTTCTCCTCCCGCCTTCAATCTTTCCCAGCATCAGAGTCTTTTCAAATAAGTCAGTTGTTTGCATCAGGTGGCCAAAGTATTGGAGTTTCAGCTTCAGCATCAGTCCTTCCAATCAATATTCAGGACTGATTTCCTTTAGGAGGGACTAGTTGGATCTCCTTGCTGTCCAAGGGCATTGGAGAAGGAAATGGCAACCCACTCCAGTGTTCTTGCCTGGAGAATCCCAGGGATGGGGGAGCCTGGGGGGCTGCCATCTATGGGGTCGCACAGAGTCAGACATGACTGAAGCGACTTAAGCAGCAGCAACAGCAGCTGTCCAAGGGACTCTCAAGAGTCTTTTCCAACACCACAGTTCAAAAGTATCAATTCTTCGACACTCAGCTTTCTTTATAGTCTGACTCTCACATCCATATATGGCTAGTGGAAAAACCATAGCTTTGATGAGGCGGACCTTTGTTGGCAAAGTATACATATATTCGTGTATACAAATATACATATATTCATGTACTTATATTCATCTTCTGTGCTGTGCTAAGTCACTAAGTCATGTCCGACTCTTTGTGACCCTATGGACTGTAGCCCACCTGTCTCCTCTGTCCATGGAATTCTCCAGGTAAGAATACTGGAGTGGGTTGCTATGCCCTCCTCCAGGGGCTTTTCCTGCTCCAGGGATCAAACCTGAATCTCCTGGGTCTCCTGCATTGCAGGCAGATTCTTTACTGCTGAGTCATTGGAGCGTGTACTTATATATATCATATATTCATGTATTTGTGTATTAATGTATTAGTTTATTTATATATGTATTAATGTCTTTATATATGCATTTATACAAGTTATACCTGAATGTCTCTATACGCATATGTATACACAGGCATACATACAAACAAACATATTTCAAATACACATACGTATTTTATTTACCTTTTCTTATGAGCCCCAGGAAAGGGGGGCTCATATTCTGCAGTCTGAGTCACTTCCATATCCCAGTGACTTTGTGTGGAGGGGCTGTGGGGCTGTGTCACATGGACCTCGTCCTACCATCTCTTCTGTATAAAGTAGCAACAATCAAGCTGAACTTGAAATCAAGAACTGATTTTCCACCTTTTGCAGTTGACCATAAATTAAACAGATATTCTGGAAACCAGAAATCAAATATAAAATCTTCTTGGAAATTTGACATACTCTTCCAACAGAAATAGTTTAAAATATAATTTTATCCCAATGACAGATTTAATAGCAAACAAATCAGGAGCAGGTCTCACTAGTTCTTACAGTTCCCAGGAAATTGATGAGGAATAGTATAGTAGTTGCTGTTCAGTTGCTAAGTCGTGTCCCACTCTGTTACTCCATGGAATGCAGCACGCCAGGCTTTCCTGTCCTTCACTTTCTCCCTGAGTTTGCTCAGATTCGGTCCATTGAGTTGATGATGCTATCTAACCATTTCATCCTCTGCTGCCCACTTCTTTTGCTTCCATCTTTCCCAGCATCAGGGTCTTTTTCAGTGAGTCAGTTCTTCACATCAGATGGCCAAAGTATTGAAGCTTCAGCTTCAGCATCAGTCCTTCCAATGAATCTTCAGGGTTGGTTGGTTTCCTTTAGGATTGACTGGCTTGATCTCCTTGCAGTCCAAGGGATTCTCAAGAGTCTTCTCCATCACCAGTATGGTACCAGTATAGTCGTAGCAATAGTTAAAAAGTAAGGAAGCCCAAGATACCATGGCAGACTACTCTTGGAATGAGACGATTAAAGGCCAGGAATTGTCCCTTGTCCCTTTCAGTTTATTTACTGTCTTCATATTACAATTTGAGAATAAATCATATTTTGATGTTTTTTTCCTATAGATTAATGTCAAAAGGAATTGCTAGCTTCTCCCAGAAGTTTACTTTGCAAATTGGCTTTTAATGTAAATCTAAAATCCGACAACACAGTGCTGAGCGTATCTTGGTAGCAAGAATGGCATTTGTTTTCAGCTAGGTGTGATGGCCTGGGGATTTGGTCTCCTAGCAAAATGCCTTCAAGAGCCGAGTTGCCACTGAAAACACAAATTAACCCTCAAGCAGCTTGTTAAGGGCCACCCAGTCTGCACCAGGACTGGAACTTTCCAGATCTCAGAGTGGTCTTTTCATCTTTCTGCATCTTTTCATGGCACCTTATAAAATGAAGCCTCAACCATGGCCCTTTGGAGAGTTGAACCTCCCCATTTGCCCTTAGTCCTACTTCTAAAGGGGTTGGAGAAGTTGGAGAGGATTCAGATAAGAGGAACCCAAACAGTTTTTGTGATGAAACATTGAGACACATTTAGAGAATCCTTTGTTTTACAGAGGAGGAAGGTCAAAATGAGAGTCTGAAATGATCTATGAGGAAATTGCAGGACAGTTTCACTTCAGGGGTAATATAATATTATTCCTGTATTACTTCAGGGGTAATATAATAGCAATTTGGGAAATGGGTTTAAATTAGGGACAATTCCATACATACCGAAAAACATCTTCTGAACGGTTGATAGTTTAAAAAAATAGTTTTAATGAACAACACAGATGCTACAAAATATCAATCCTTATAATTAAAAGTGCTCATGCAAATGAGGCATTAAATAAATAAGAAGCTGTTATTGGAACTGATTGATGATGATAATGCTGGTGATCATTAGAATCACTTCCTTCCAAGTTTCTGTAACAACTTCCCACTCTCATAGTCACTTAGTACTTGCCTTGCCAAACCCCAACCTTGGATTAAATCAACATCTGCCTTCTCCACAGTTGTGCCAGCAGCTTCATTTAGCTAGTGTGGTCTGCACCTGCCTGGATCACCTTGGTTTGACTCTTAAGTATAAAATCCTGAGCCTCAGATGAGCTCTTAATGCTGCCCTGAGGTTCTCTTGAGTCTACCTGCTAAGTTGGATCTCCAAGACAAAAAACAATTCCATGCCTTCTTCTTTCTCCTGAAACTTCTAGTTTAAGCTGACCTTGGTTCAAAAGGCATCTGGAAAATAGATGCCATCAGTTAAGAATTTCTCATCTTTTACGTAACTTTCAGTAGTAAAACTCACCCACATCTACACTGTCTTATCTTTTCCCTTTAAAATTCCAACCGAAGACAGGTGCCTTGTGTTTTCAAAGTCCCTTGACCTGAGTTCTGAATCCTAACCCCTCATCCCTTTCAAGGATATTGTGGCCTTTGGTCCACCAATCTCCTGCATCCAGCACTCCTTTATTGGATCAGCTTACAAACTCAGCAGTTGTTGAACTGAAACAAATAGTCCACTAGGTATTTCTCCAGCGAAGATTGGGTTTATTCGGGTTCAGTGGAGAATTGCAGTTCAGACTCTGCAACCATAGTGAGCTGCCTCTCCTGTAGAGTGAGAGAAGGAGAAGGTATTCAAAGAGAGGAGAAGGAAGTTGAGAGGATTATGATGAATGGAGAATCCATGATTTTTTTAATCCATGAAGCCCTTGCCAAAAAGAAGTCTTTCTTTCTGTGTGCGTTCATTCTAAGTCGCTTCAGTCATGTCTGACTCTGCAACCCTATGGACTGTAGTCTGCCAGGCTCCTCTGTCCATGGGATTCTCCCAGCAAGAATACTGGAGTGGGTTGCCATGCCCTCTTCCAGGGGATCTTCCCAATTCAGGGATCGACCCCACATCTCTTATGTCTCCTGTACTGGCAAGTGAGTTCTTTACCACTAGTGCCACCTGGGAAAGCCCATACTTTGCAGAGTAGTATCTAACTCATTTGGAAAGCTAATCTGATTCCAATGTCTCATTAATTATCACCTGGCAATTGTTCTGGCTTCTGAGAAGCACACATGCTGCTTCCAAGAGTCTCCTCTGTTCTTTCCTTTCTTCATCCTCCTAATATAGTCTGTACACCTTGTCAAGAAAAGTTTACAGTAAAAGAGTCTTTTGCATAAAACTGTTTTGATAATAATAGTCATATTTCACAAAATACTCAATTTCTTTCACTTAGCTTGTTTAAAACTGAAACAGGTCTGAAAAGGTGGCCGAGGTATAAGGCAAAGTCATTCCGGGTGTCCGTAAGCTTCCCAACTTTTCTTTGAGAAGAGGGAAGGGGGTGAAACAAGAAAGGGAAGTGATCACAAGAGAATCACTAGGAGGAAAGTGATGAGCGCACACCTGAAATAACAACCGTTGGCAAGTCATGGTCTTCCTAAGAGCGGGCTCACCTGTGTGTCTCCCAACTCAGTGCCACAGAGCATGAGAGCTCCCCCTTCTGGTCTCCAACTCTAACTGATTTCTCAATTTAACTAAGGTTTCTGTTTATTTCTGGGCTTTCCAGGTAGCTCAGATGGTAAAGAATCTGCCTGCAATGTAGGAGATCCAAGTTTGATCCCTGGGTCAGAAAGATCCTCTAGAGAAGGAAATGGCTACTCACTCCAGTATTCTTGCCTAGAGAATTCCACAGAGAGTACAGTCCATGGGGTTGCAAAAAGTTGAACACAACTGAGTAACTAACACTTACTGTACATTAACTTTTTACACAATTATAACTGTGTAACACCTAAATAAAACAAAACAAACAAGCAAAAAAGCTAACAAAAATCAAACAGTATCTCTGGTAAAGGATGATAGTTGGTCTTCAATACCCTTTGTCGCCTTCTGCTTTGATTAAAGAACCTATGCTTTTAGTTGAGCCCATAAACACCTGGAATAGGCAACATCTCCCAGACTCTTGCATTTAGGTGTGGCCATGCAAACAAGTAAACAGATGGAAGAAGCATTGTCCAAATGAGAAGACCTGAGCACTTCATCACTTCCTCCCATGCTCATGTTAGCTTAGCTATACAATAGCAGGATTTGGGCCCCTGGGCATAGGTTCTTTAACCAAAGGAAAAGGGGGCAATGAATACTGAAGACCAACTATTATCCTTTAATAGAGATACTGTTTGATTTTTGTTAGTTTCTTGCTTTTTTTGTTTGTATGTTTGTTTTATTTTATTTAGGATTTGGACCTCTGATGTGATGTTTGGGGAGACACCATAGCAGCCCCAAACTTCTTAATGCCTAAACTAAGAAGGGAATTACAGAAGAAGAGATGGTTGGATGGCATCACCAACTCAATGGACATAAATTTGAGCAAACTCCAGGAGATAGTGAAGGACAGGGAAGCCTGGTATGCTGCAGTCTATGGGGTTGCAAAGAATAGGACATGACTTAATGACTGAACCACCACCACCACCACAACAACAAAGAAATGAAGGAGAAAAATATACATCTATCTTGTTCAAGTTGTTATTGTGGGGCTTTTTAACATTTGAAGCCAAAACTAAACTTAAATGATATGCTTATATTCTTATATTTCCTTAAAACGAATGCCATTCATTTTATGCTTAGAAGAAAGCTTATCTTCCATTCAAGTCCAAGTATTTTGAATCATCTATATATATGGCCTCCTTACCCTCACTCTTTGATTCTAGAATGGCTTTCACCTCATCTCTACAGAGACTGCTCTTGTTAGGCTCATGGAGCTTCACTTTGCTCATCCTCATGGTACCCAGCATCACTGTCCACTCTCACATTCACAAAAGTCTCTCTTTCCTAAGATTCTATGATGTCACACTCTGTTGAGTTTTCTTTGGCCTCTTTGGTCACTGTTTCTCAGCCGCCTTTGCAAACCTCTATTTTTGTGCCTTTTCCACCGCTTCTCCTTAGTCAGGTCTTTTAAATGCAATGTGTCCAAAATGAAACTCTTGATTCTCAACTGCCCAAATGTGTTCCTACCTCAGTCTCTCATCTTACTAAATCAATAGTAAATTCTCTAACTAGAATGTGGAATTCATTTTGATTCCTCTCTCCTCCTTGCTCTTCAAAACCCATATATCAAAGTACCTGTGTTTAGATCTACCTCAGGAATTCAAATCACACACATATATTTCTATCCATCTTTTCTTCAAGCATCCTCTCATCCAAGACAGGATCCTACACTCCTGGGCTGTGGAAGAGCAACTGATCTGATTTTCCTACTTTCTCTCTTACTTTGTTCAGTCTCAGTCAGTTCAGTTCAGTTCAGTCGCTCAGTCGTGTCCAACTCTTTGCAACTCCATGAATTGCAGCACGCCAGGCCTCCCTGTCCATCACCAACTCCTGGAGTTCACTCAAACTCATGTCCATCAAGTCGGTGATGCCATCCAGCCATCTCATCCTCTGTCGTCCCCTTCTCCTCCTGCCCCCAATCCCTAACAGCATCAGGGTCTTTTCCAATGAGTCAACTCTTTGCATGAGGTGGCCAAAGTACTGGAGTTTCAGCTTTAGCATCAGTCTTTCCAAAGAACACCCAGGACTGATCTCCTTTAGAATGGATTGGCTGGGTCTTCTTGCAGTCCAAGGGACTCTCAAGAGTCTTCTCCAACACCACAGGTCAAAAGCATCAATTCTCCAGCGCTCAGCTTTCTTCACAATCCAGCTCTCACATCCATACATGACCACTGGAAAAACCATAGCCTTGATTAGACGAACCTTTGTTGGCAAAGTAATGTCTCTGCTTTTCAATATGCTATCTAGGTTGGTCATAACTTTCCTTCCAAGGAGTAAGCGTCTTTTAATTTCATGGCTGCAGTCACCATCAGCAGTGATTTTGGAGCCCCCAAAAATACAGTCTGACACTGTTTCCACTGTTTCCCCATCTATTTCCCATGAAGTGATGGGACCAGATGCCATGATCTTCGTTTTCTGAATGTTGAGCTTTAAGCCAACTTTTTCACTCTCCTCTTTCACTTTCATCAAGAGACTTTTTAGTTCCTCTTCACTTTCTGCCATAAGAGTTGTGTCATCTGCATATCTGAGGTTATTGATATTTCTCCTGGCAATCTTGATTCCAGCTTGTGCTTCTTCCAGCCTGGCGTTTCTCATGATGTACTTTGCATATAAGTTAAATAAGCAGAGTGACAATATACAACCTTGATGAACTCCTTTTCCTATTTGGAACCAGTCTGTTGTTCCATGTCCAGTTCTAACTGTTGCTTCCTGACCTGCGTACAGGTTTCTCAATAGGCAGGTCAGGTGATCTGTTTATTCCCATCTCTTTTAGAATTTTCCACAGTTTATTGTGATCTACACAGTCAAAGGCTTTGGCATAGTCAGTAAAGCAGAAGTAGATGTTTTTCTGGAACTCTCTTGCTTTTTCCATTCAGAAGATGTTGGCAATTTGACCTCTGGTTCCTCTGTCTTTTCTAAAACCAGCTTGCACATCTGGAAGTTCACGGTTCACATATTGCTGAAGCCTGGCTTGGAGAATTTTGAGCATTACTTTACTAGCGTGTGAGATGAGTGCAATTGTGCGGTAGTTTGAGCATTCTTTGGCATTGCCTTTCTTTGGGATTGGAATGAAAACTGACCTTTTCCAGTCCTGTGGCCACTGCTGAGTTTTCCAAATTTGCTGGCATATTGAGTACAGCACTTTCACAGCATCATCTTTCAGGATTTGGAATAGCTCAACTGGAATTCCATCACCTCCACTAGCTTTGTTCATAGTGATGCTTTCTAAGGCCCACTTGACTTCACATTCCAGGATGTCTGGCTCTAGGCCAGTGATCACACCATCGTGATTATCTGGGTCTTAACAATCTTTTTTGTACAGTTCTTCTGTGTATTCTTGCCACCTCTTCTTAATATCTTCTGCTTCTATTAGATCCATACCATTTCTGTCCTTTATTGTGCCCATGTTTGGATGAAGTACTCCCTTGGTATCTCTAATTTTCTTGAAGAGATCTCTAGTCTTTCCCATTCTATTGTTTTCCTCTATTTCTTTGCATTGATCACTGAGAAATGCTTTCTTATCTCTCCTTGCTATTCTTTGGAACTCTGCATTCAGATGCTTATATCTTTCCTTTTCTCCTTTGCTTTTTGCTTCTTTTCTTTTCACAGCTATTTGTAAGGCCTCCTCAGACAGCCATTTTGCTTTTTTGTATTTCTTTTTCTCAGGGATGGTCTCGATCCCTGTCTCCTGTACGATATCACGAACCTCAGTCCATAGTTCATCAGGCACTCTGTCTATCAGATCTAGTCCCTTAAATTTATTTCTCACTTCCATTGTATAATCGTAAAGGATTTGATTTAGGTCATACCAGAATGGTCTTGTGGTTTTCCCTACTTTCTTCAATTTAAGTCTGAATTTGGCAATAAGGAGTTCATGATCTGAGCCACAGTCAGCTCCCAGTCTTGTTTTTGCTTACTGTATAAAGCTTCTCAATTTTTGGCTGCAAAGAATATAATCAGTGTGATTTCGGTGTTGACTATCTGGTGATGTCCATGTGTAGAATCTTCTCTTGTGTTGTTCGAAGAGGGTGCTTGCTATGACCAGTGCGTTCTCTTGGCAAAACTCTATTAGCCTTTGCCCTGCTTCATTCTGTACTCCAAGGCCAAATTTGCCTGTTACTCCAGGTGTTTCTTGACTTCCTACTTGTGCATTCCAGTCCCCTATAATGAAAAGGACATCTTTTTTGGGTGTTAATTCTAAAAGGTCTTGGAGGTCTTCATAGAACCGTTCAACTTCAGCTTCTATGATATTAGATTACTGTGATATTGAATGGTTTGCCTTGGAAACAGAGATCATTCTGTCATTTTTTGAGATAGCGGCCAAGTACGGCATTTTGGACTCTTTTGTTGACCATGATGGCTACTCCATTTCTCCTAAGGGATTGCTGCCCACAGTAGTAGACATAATGGTCATCTGAGTTAAATTCACCCATTCCAGTCCATTTTAGTTCACTGATTCCTAGAATGTCGACATTCACTCTTGCCATCTCCTGTTTGACCACTTCCAATTTGCCTTGATTCATGGACCTAACATTCCAGGTTCCTATACAATATTGCTCTTTACATCATCAGACCTTGCTTCTATCACCAGTCACATCCACAACTGGGTATTGTTTTTGCTTTGGCTCCATCCTTCATTCTTTCTGGAGTTATTTCTCCACTGATCTCCAGTAGCATATTGGGCACCTACCGACCTGGGGAATTCCTCTTTCAGTATCCTATCTTTTTGCCTTTTCATAGTGTTCAATGGGAAAGACTAGGGATCTCTTCAAGAAAATCAGAGATACCAAAGGAACATTTCATGCAAAGATGGGCTCGATAAAGGACAGAAATGGTATGGACCTAACAGAAACAGAAGATATTAAGAAGAGATGGCAAGAATACACAGAAGAACTGTACAAAAAAGATCTTCATGACCCAGATAATCACGATGGTATGATCACTGACCTAGAGCCAGACATCCTGGAATGTGAAGTCAAGTGGGCCTTAGAAAGCATCACTATGAACAAAGCTAGTGGAGGTGATGGAATTCCAGTTGAGCTATTCCAAATCCTGAAAGATGATGCTGTGAAAGTGCTGCATTCAATATGCCAGCAAATTTGGAAAACTCAGCAGTGGCCACAGGACTGGAAAAGGTCAGTTTTCATTACAATCCTAAAGAAAGGCAATGCCAAAGAATGCTCAAACTACCGCACAATTGCACTCATCTCACACGCTAGTAAAGTAATGCTCAAAATTCTCCAAGCCAGGCTTCAGCAATATGTGAACCGTGAACTTCCTGATGTTCAAGCTGGTTTTAGAAAAGGCAGAGGAACCAGAGATCAAATTGCCAACATCTACTGGATCATAGAAAAAGCAAGAGAGTTCCAGAAAAACATCTATTTCTGCTTTATTGACTATGCCAAAGCCTTTGACTGTGTGGATCACAATAAACTGTGGAAAATTCTAAAAGAGATGGTAATACCAGACCACCTGATCTGCCTCTTGAGAAATTTGTATGCAGGTCAGGAAGCAACAGTTAGAACTGGACATTGAACAACAGACTGGTTCCAAATAGGAAAAGGAGTTCATCAAGGCTGTATATTGTCACCCTGTTTATTTAACTTATATGCAGAGTACATCATGAGAAACACTGGGCTGGAAGAAGCACAAGCTGGAATCAAGATTGCCAGGAGAAATATCAATACCCTCAGATATGTAGATGACACCGCCCTTATGGCAGAAAGTGAAGAGGAACTCAAAACCTCTTGATGAAAGTGAAAGAGGAGAGTGAAAAAGTTGGCTTAAAGCTCAACATTCAGCAAACGAAGATCATGGCATCTGGTCCCACCACTTCATGGGAAATAGATGGGGAAACAGTATCAGACTTTATTTTTCTGGGCTCCAAAATCACTACAGATGGTGACTGCAGCCATGAAATTAAAAGACACTTACTCCTTGGAAGGAAAGTTATGACCAACCTAGATAGCATATTGAAAAGCAGAGACATTACTTTGCCAACAAAGGTTCGTCTAGTCAAGTCTATGGTTTTTCCTGTTGTCATGTATGGATGTGAGAGTTGGACTGTGAATAAGGCTGAGCACCAAAGAATTGATGCTTTTGACCTGTGGTGTTGGAGAAGACTCTTGAGAGTCCCTTGGACTCCAAGGAGATCCAACCAGTCCATTCTGAAGGAGATCAGCCCTGGGATTTCTTTGGAAAGACTGATGCTAAAGCTGAAACTCCAGTACTTTGGCCACCTCATGCGAAGAGTTGACTCATTGGAAAAGACTCTGATGCTGGGAGGGATTGGGGGCAGGAGGAGAAGGGGACGACAGAGGATGAGATGGCTGGGTGGCATCACTGACTCGATGGACGTGAGCTGAGTGAACTCCAGGAGTTGGTGATGGACAGGGAGGCCTGGTGTGCTGCGATTCATGAGGTCGCAAAGAGTCGGACACGATTGAGCAACTGATCTGATCTGATATGATGGGGTTCTCAAGGCAAGAATACTAAAGTGGTTTGCCATTCCCTTCTCCAGTGGACCACATTCTGTCAGACCTCTCCACAACCCTCCCATCTTGGATGGCCCCATATAGCATGGCTTAATTTTATTGAGTTAGACAAGGCTGTGGTCCGTGTAATCAGATTGACTAGTTTTCTTATGACTACGGTTTCAGTCTCCTGCATTGCAGGCGGATTCTTTATCAACTGAGCTTTGAGGGAAGCCTGAGTTTAACTATAGGAGGTTGATTAACGGGTTTCCCAGGTGGCACTAGTAGTAAAGAACCCACTTGCAAATGCAGGAGACTCAAGAGACAGGGTTCGATCCCTGGGTCAGGAAGATACCCTGGAAGGGGGCGTGGCAACCTACTCAAGTACTGTTGCCTGGAGAACGCCATGGACAGAGAAGCCTGGTGGGCTATGGTCCATGGGGTCACAAAGAGTTGAACACAACTGAAGCAACATGGCCCACATGCAGGCTGAATAATAGTTCTCCAAAGATGTCCATGTCCTAACTTTACAAGCTCATGGACATGGTCTTTTACATGAGAAAGGTTAACTTTGGAGATGTGATTAAGGTCCTTGAGATGGGGAGATTATTCTGAATTATCCAATGTAATGACAAAGGATAAGAGAGACAGGAGGGTCAGAGTTAGAGAAAGAGATGCAGCTGAGGCAGAGGCTAGAGTGACGTGGGGCCTCAAGCACAGGGAGCAGGTGCTTCTAGAAGCTGCAGAAGGCAAGGGAGCAGATTGTCCCCTCGTCTTCAGAAAGAACACAGCCCTGCTAACCTGCTTTAGACTTATGACCTTCTGAGCTATAAGGTATATGTTTGTTGCTGTGTGGTCACTAAGTCATGCCTGATCCTTTTGAGACCCCCCTGGACTATAGCCTGCCCGGTTCTTCTGACCATGGGATTTCCAAGGCAAGAGTACTGGAGTAGGTTGCCATTTCCTTTTCATATATATATATATATATATATATATATATATATATATATATATATATCTTAAGGAGTATTATTGAAAGTAATAACATATATTTTGGGATCTGTGAAAGTGGTGGCTGTTAGAGAAATTAAATGAACTTAATAAGATTAAGAAATTTCAAATTTTGAGCCTTTGCATAATATCTAGTCAAGATGTATCATACCAGTTAAACAAACCACAGTAAAACTGGAATTGCAGAATTAAAGCCATAATTGATAGCAGTAAAGGGTAGATATCATATTGAAAATAAGTAAACACAGAAAACTCTACTAGTGATATCAGGAACAAATTTAAGTACTCAAAAGAAAAGCATATTTGTGAAAATACAGTAGTGTTGATCACAAAATGGAGATGGAATCTAAGAAGGTATAGATTCTTCCTGGAGGAAGAAGCCAGGACAGTTGGAATGGAAACAAAACTCAAAGGCAACATTAAAGAAAATTTACTGTGTTAGAAAAACTAGTCTATGTATATCAAATGGCTCCATACCAGTATAAGCAACCTCAGTGGGAAATTAACAGACTGGAAAGATAATTAAATTATTAAAGTAAATATCATATAAGCACAGCAGACTGTTATGGAAACAAAAAAAAATACCTAAAAAATAACACAAACTGGGATGACAGACATTTTTTTTGTTGAAAATGCCGAATATAATAAAAAGCATCTCCTCACTTATAGGGGAAACAGACTGTGATTCATTTCTGTTGTCACTAATCAAGTTTCTTCTGGTATGGAAAAGCTTCATAGGTACATTTTCAAATATTTTGAAAATTGATCATGTGTGAATTATGATTTTTGAAAGTAAATTCACACTTATATACTGGCCAACAGAGAAATGAATCAAAGTGAATAAATTGCGAAGGGGAATTTCATGGCTTTACACAGCCCCATCTTCACTTTTTCAAACTGTATTCCAGTTTTAGAAATGCAAATTAGGAAACCAGTTAGAAGGATGATCTGTGTTGAGAAGTGTGTCCTGCTACCAGGCAAGTATGGTTCTGCATTGCTCTCGTCAGCCTCTCCTTTCTAAGACACCTTCCTGGAACTGGGAAATGAGTTCTGTGTGTGGCTTGGTTACTTGTGTTTGAGTACTCCTCAAAATAATAACCGATGGAGTTCTGTTTCAGCACTTGGTAGAGATAACACCACGATTTACATTTTTAGAGCATGATGCTGAGCTATGAAGTATCCCCTCCTCAGTACCTCTGCTTCCTATGGAACAGCAAAATGATAGCCATTTCATGCCAAATGAATTATCTGCATCATCAGAACTCATATTGAATGCTCTAAGTCACTGGTTTTAGGCTGTAACTGAGCAAAGTATAATAATAATCCCAAGAGCAGCAGGCAGTATCTCTCATGAAGCCTCATTTTTTCCTCCAGATTTTTAGTTATAAAAGGTACTGTAATTCGGTTTTATGTTTTAATATAAATTTATTTATATGTATACTGACATATGGCTTCCCTGGCGGCTCAGTGGTAAAGAATCTGCCTGCTGATGCAGGAGACCCAAGTTTGTTTCCTGGGTCTGGAAGATCCGCTGGAGAAGGGAATAGCTACCCACTCCAGTATTTTTGCCTGGAGAAATCCATGGACAGAGAAGTTTGGTGGGCAACAGTCCAGAGGGTCACAAAGAGTCGGACATGAGTAAGCGACTAAGGTTTTCACTTTACATAGTGACTTATGGCTTCTCTTGTGGTTCGGTGGTAAAGAATCAGCCTACCAATGCCGGAGGCGTGGGTTCAATTCCTGGGTTGGGAATATCTCCTGGAGAAGGAAACCCACTCCAGTGGCAACCCACTCCAGTGTTCTTGCCTGGGAAATCCCATGGACAGAAGAGCCTGGCGGGCTACAGTCCATTGTGTCTCAATGAGTCAGACGTGACTTAGCAGCTCAACAAAAGCAACAATATTGGCATATAGAAGAAAAGCAATGCAAAAGATGCATTTCCATTTTTTATTCCATTTTTTTGTTTTTCCTTTTTTTTTCAGCTTATAAACTCACTTTCCCCTCTTCTCTCTCTACACACATCAGCCTACTCCTCCACAGGGAAACAATGTGAATTACCTAGAAAGAATCCTCCCATATGTCTTAAGGAATGTACACTCTTATCCATTATATATCCTATGATCCTCTGTGGGTGATACAAAAGATAAGTGTATGCAAGTTTGGAGTGTGTGTGTGTGTGTATGTGTGTGATTACTTGTTTTTTTCCAAAATGGGCTACACCCAAAGATTTTCCTATTCAGCAATTCTTCACAGAATTTCATCTGAGTCATTTGATGTACCTCTAATTTTTTTTCTTTTTAGTGATTGAATCATTGTCCACAGCATGAATGTACTGAACTTATTTTTTTTTGTCACTATGTAGCAAACATTCACACATATGAATGTTTATATGTATTTATATGTATATATAACCTTCGATATTCCACATACTGACTAAAACTGAAAGAGAGGGTTTCATTCATTTCATTTCTTCATTTCTTGGGGAGACCTTTAAGGATGGGACTATTGAGTAGAAAAATATATGTACTTTTAAAATATGCTCTCAGATTGCATTTCTAAAATGCAAAAAGTCTTTGAAGCATGAACTGGAATCAAGATTGCCAGGAGAAATATCAATAACTTCAGATATGCAGATGACACCACACTTATGGAAGAAAGCAAAGAAGAACTAAAGAGCCTCTTGATGAAAGTGAAAGAGGAGAGTGAAAAAGTTGGCTTGAAACTCAACATTTAGAAAAATAAGATCATGGCATCTGGTGCCATCACTTCATGGCAAATAGATGGGGAAACAATGGAAACAGTGACAGACTTTATTTTGGGGGGCTCCAAAATCACTGCAGATGGTGACTGCCGCCATGAAATTAAAAGACACTTGCTCCTTGGAAGAAAAGTTATGACCAATCTAGAACGCATATTAAAAAGCAGAGACATTACTTTGCCAACAAAGTTCAGTCTATTCAAATCTATGGCTTTTCCTGTAGTCATGTATGAATGTGAGAGTAGGACTATCAAGAAAGCTGAGCGCCGAAGAACTGATGCTTTTGAATTGTGATGTTGGAGAAGACTCTTGAGAGTCCCTTGGACAGCAAGGAGATCCAACCAGTCCCTCGTAAAGGAAATCAGTCCTGAATATTCATTGGAAGGACTGATGCTGAAGCTGAAACGCCAGTATTTGGTCACCTGATGCAAAGAACTGACTCATTTGAAAAGACCCTGATGCTGGGAAAGATGGAAGGAAGAAGGAGAAGGGGATGACAGAGGTTGAGATGGTTGGATGTCATCACCAATTAGATGGACATGAGTTTGAGTAAACTCTAGGAGTTGATGATGGACAGGGAAGTCTGGCGTGCTGCCATCCATGGGGTTACAAAGAGTCAGACATGACTGAGTGACTGAACTGAACTGAACTGATCAGATTGCTTCCCTAAAATTCAAAAAGTCTTCACATTTTTACAAACGGTGTATGAATGTACCCTTTCCACATATTCCTGTCCTCAGTGGGTGATGTAGCATTAAAACAGTACCAGTTTGATGAATTAAAGTGATACTTTGCAATTTTGTTATTTTCATTTTCCTGCTGCTTAGTGATTTGACCATCTTTTTCTTTGTTTGGGGACCACCTAGATTGGCTCTGCCTTCTTCTCACAGCCTCTGCCCATTCTTCTGTTGGACTGTCTCCATCTTGACAGTTTGCAAGTGTGTTTGGTGTGTATTCCTATTAACCCTTTTTCTCTATTATTTTTGTAATTAAAAGAAGCTTTGTTTTAGAAAAAGAGACAGAAGATAAAAGGATCTGAATTTCATTCAAAGATGAAAATGCTTAAAACATTCTCTCTTGGAAAGATTTGCATTTTAATTGGTATCAAGCCTGAAAAGAATGAAGATCCTAGAGATACTTGTGATCGTCAGGGAAAGGGTATAAATCAAACCTCTTTGATGGCTTGATTCGCATTTCTCCCACCAACATTTAGTCTGTACACACTATAGTATCTGGATACTCGATCGTGCTGAAAAGCCGAGTATGTGTTGTGTTCAGACTTACAGTGGAGGAGGGGCCAGGGCACAGTGGCAGGGAAAGCAGTTTTTAGAGACTTAAACTTTGGGTCTTAGGTGATTGTAATGGACCGTTCGTTTTGCTTTGCTTTGTTCTTATTTTTTATTGCGGTAAACTACATATAACATGAAATTTTCAGCACAGAGTTCAGTTCGGTGGTGTTCTGTGCATTCATATTGTTGTGCAGTCATCACCGTCATATATCTCCGGAACTTTTTCATCTTCCCAAACTGAAACTCTGTATCCATTAAACACCAGCTCCCCCTCCCTCCTCTCTCCGCCCCTGCAACCATCATTCTGCTGTCTGCTTCTTGAAGTTTGACTACTCTAAGAATGTAATATAAATGGGATCATATGGTATTTGTTTTCTGTGACTGGCTTATTTCACTTAGAATAATGTCCTCAAAGTTCATTCATGTTGTAGCATATGTTAGAAATTCCCTCCTTTTTAAATTCTGGAATATATGTGTATATATATATATACACACACACACACCACATCCTATTCATCCTTTCCTGCATGCATTTATGGACACTCACACTGCTTTTACATTTTAGCTATTGTGAATAATGCTGCCACGAACATAGGCATACAGTTATCTTTCTAATATTGTTTTCAATTTTCTTGATACTATTCCTAGAAGTGGAATTTCTGGATCATGTGATAATTCTTTTTTGATTTTTTTTGAGAAACCACCATACTGTTTCCCATAAAAGCTACACCATTTTACATTCTTACCAGCAGTGCAAAAGGGTCCCAGTTTCTCCACATCCTTGTCAATGCTTGTCACTCTGTAAAAATCTATGTTAACTATCTTAATGGTTGTGAGTTAGCACCACTATCGTAGGTTTGAGTTGTGTTTCTCTGATGATTAAAGATGTTGCGTATCTTTGCACGCACTTATTGGCTATTTGTATCTCTTCTTTGGAAGGACCTTTTGTTTTGAGGCTGCCACAGGCTTGATTCCATAAAGGGGGCTGATATACAGACCTCCTGGGCACATAGAGAACTAATTCTTCAGTATTTCCAGAGCACCTAGAAAGACTGGAAGTAGAAGATTGATGTTTGCCTTCACAATTTGGAGGCAACAGAGGCAGATGGACATAGTGCAGCACCCTCTCACCCTCCCATCCATCAGATAAAAATGACAAAGACAACAACAGTGGCCCCTGAGCAAACACTCTTCTCAGTCTGTGTCTCGTGGCCATAGATTCCCATAGATTCTTGTGGGTACTAGTATGGGCTCCACTGCTTACTTCTCGTATAAACTTGGACTACTTAGATACGCTACTTACCTTATAGGATGAACCTTGACTTGCTTTTGTGTCAAATTAGGAAAGCATCTCCAGGAGCTGTTCAGGCATTAGTGGATCAAGAGTTGAATGTGTATGTAGTTGCTCTGAAATTGATTTAAAACATTCTAGAAATGGGACTGCTTTGGCTACTTTTCAGGGAAAGGCTAATCTCATTCTATGAGCTGTAAACCCTGGAGAGTCATCGTTAAATATCTCCTTAGAGTGAGAATAAGATGGCCATTTAAGTTTGGTTCTTTATAAATGTTTATTGTTAAAGCCTCCTCTTCAGTAAGGATACCAGAGGGGAGAGACTCCACCACGGTAGGACGTCCCACTCAAAGGTGTGATTCGTAACAGAAGGTTCTGGGCAATGGAATCTGCTTCCTCCTTCCCCCATTCAAAATTTCCAGAAGCACAGATGAGCTACTGGCCAGTAAATGCTTGCCTACATGGATGAAGATGGGCTGTTTATAGCTGAGAACTGAGGTCCCGGGGGCGTGGACCGGCAGGCTGAGCCCACGCCAGCCCTGCTAAACAGCACCCACGCTGTTCTCTTTACCTCCTCCTCACGGAAGCCAGGTGCTTTGCGAACCCAGAAACATTATTTCTGCCATTTACATCATGTTTTTTTAAAGTTTGGAAAATATAAGTAGAAATAAAATCTGTCGGTAGGCAAAATGTGTTATGAATCACACAGCATCTCTCTGAAAGAACTTGAGCCAAGAGGATATTTTGATTCGAACAAGTCATATAATTCAGGCCAAAATGGCTTCAGATTTGAACTTCCCCAAAATAGTGAGGGTTTGCCACGTCACTCGGCTGACATAGATAGGGTGATCCCCACTTCTAGGATGAAATGAAACTTCTAGGAAAATTCGAAATTGGCTAGTACCTTTTTGCCTCTGGAGGGTATGGGAGGAAGAGAGACAAACCAGGGAGCAATACTACATTGTAATCTGTTAGGCATCAAAGAAACCTTTCTCTAGGTTTTATAAATCCAGCTGCATAAACTGCACTAGACTCGAGCCTATACACACGCACAGACACACACACACACACCGGCACAAAGAATAGAACTAGGGACCACTTTAACAGCAAAGTGGCTGTAAATCAGTGTGTTGGAATTTCATCAATATGACATCATTCCCAATGTGACATGGGAGAGCCCACCCTCCATTTCCTCTCCCTCTCTCCCTCACACTCGCCCCCTTTCCTCTTAAAGAGATGATGAAGCTGCCCGTGCAGCACAGAAGGATAATAAAAACCTGTATCCCTTAAGCTGAATTCAGCCCATTGAACTGCACAAACAGCAATAACCAAAACAAAGCTAGCAGGAAACGTTTGCACACAGCATCTGTTATGATCACATAACCACGAGACAGCTGTTTAATCCCAACTGTTAACATAAGATCATTTGTGTGTTTGAAGAGCAATCCCATTTGGATTTCCCCCTTTATTTATTTATTTTCTAGCTTTTCCAAGAGAGAGGCTTTCTCAGCTGTAGGATGCAATTTGTGTTGCTGTCTTTTTCCACTTTCACCCTCAGCTTCTGAAGGAGAGGGGTGTTGTGGTTTTTCTAACTCTAAATACTCAGAAGGGAGAGGGGATGGCTGTGTGGTCTCCTAACCGAGCAGGGCATGGCCCTTTCGCAGCCTGTGGGACCTGCTTTTTGCTCTCCAGAACATTTATAAACCATTCTGGTCAGATTATGGGAAAAGGCCCTCACATGAAACGCGTCTGGTGGTCTCAGCCAAATTCTGGTGAGACTGGAGTTTTCTCAGCACCACCCAGGATTGGAACCAATTCCTGTGAAGCTCAGTTCCAAAACCCAATCATTAGGCTCACAGCTACTTTGAAAGGGTCAAGGAAGGATGTCAGCAGTTTGGGTGGCCTGTCTGAGTGCCCACTTTGGAACAGTGAGCAGGACACCTACAAGCCTTCTGATGGTGAGTTTTAGGGTCATACTTTTTTTCTGTTTTTCCATTTACATCATATGTCACTGCCTGCAGTCTCCCTAAATGCTCAGCAGAGAAAATGCATGCTTCACTGTTGAATTGCAGCCAGCATATCACAGAAGGAGTTGATGCCAGTGGCAAGCAGGCCAGAGCTGATCATGTGGGCTTGGGGTGAGGAGAGCTGGCCATGCAAATGTGGACAAGCATTAACCTTGAAAACTGCCTGAAATTAGCATTACATAAATCTTTCCTCACCTCTTGCTTTAAATATTTAATTCCAGCAAACCCTCCATGTTGATCCCAACATGGTGATGATAATATTTATGATATTAAGTTTATCTTTCTGGGAAAATAGAAAGTCTATGGCTTCTAATATATGTCTTAAACCTGATTCTTGGGACAAGTTCATTTCTAGGTCATATAAACCTTGGGAATGGAAGGGACTTTTACTCCTCTCTCATTTTTTTCTTTTTTTAATGTATTCCTGATGTTTAATTTAATTTTCAGTGTTTTTTTTGAATTATTGACAAATAAAAGTTGTATACATTTAACATATTTCACTACATATTTGATATATGTTTCCATTGTGATCATGCTAATTAAATTAATTAACATTTTTAAAGATCTTTTTATGTGGACCATTTTTAAAATCTTTATTGAATTTGTTATAATATTTCTTCTGTTTCATGTTTTGTTTTTTTGACCCCCAAGGCATATGGGATCTTAGTTCCCCGACCAGGGATCAAACCCATACCCTTTGCATTGGAAGTTGAAGTCCTAACCACTGGACTGCCAGGGAAGTCCCGATTAACATTTTTGACTTTAACTTTTGAAAAATGTAAGTTGTTTAAGAGGAATTTACATCTCTTTGAAATGAAAAATATCACAAGGACAATTTTTGAATGACCACTGAATTTCTCCTGATGAAAGCGGCCTCAATTCTCTCTTGTGGCTGCACATTCTCACAACTATTGCTTCATTCTCTCTCCCTGACCCTTCAAAGAATAGGTATTGAGCTTCTACAGAGGTCAGTTTTCTGTGATTTAGTAGGAAGAGCAAAAATAGTCAGTGATGGAAGCAGTCAAAAGAGAGTAACTATCAATGTTGGAAAAAATTAAACATGTAGGTCACTCTAGGTGGTGATTTATTACCATACTTAGATAAAATGCATTTAACTTTAGCTTGACATTCTTTATCACACACACAAAAGTTTGCATCCAGCTGCAGGGGGTGGGGGAGTAACTGCGATCTCTATAGATTTTGAACATTCATCTTAATGGTCCACTTCCCCTCCATGGGACAAAATCGCCAACATCGTTAATAGGAGAAAATCCTTTATCGACTGATTCATTTCCATGTTTTGTTTCTGCAGCGAGACGGGATATCCTGTAAGGTGGCGAAAAGGGAGGGAAAATTAGTACTATCCGTTTTTGATTTGCCATTATTATATTGTTATTTCTGCTCTCAAGATGGTATTTTATTTATCTACTGGTTTTCATATATAACAAGTATTTTTGGTGATGTTTTTCTCCTCTCCCTTCCCAGTTTACCCCGGTTAAAAAATTGCTCTTGGCAGGATTTGGAAGGGAGTTTACTTTTGTCACATAAAGAAGTCATTATCATTTAATATTTGCTTCTTTTATTAAAACTAACTAATGGGATAGTTATTAGGTACCCCCATTTACTGAATAAAAGCCTTGGTTTATTTTGTTTGTTTTGCCTAAGTATGGGAAATACTTTTGATTGATTTTAGAAGAAGAATTACCAGACTGAAGAGAGACATTCCACTGCCTGAGCAAGCACACACAAGTTACAAGTATCTTTCAGATGCTCATTAGTCAGCTAAAACCAGGAAATAAATATTCTACTGTTTTGTGATCACTTCCAGTTACTGCTGTCACAGGAAACATAAACGAGAGGGAGATGATCTGAGAAAAACTGGGTCCCAGTTGGACCCCGACCAATTCACATACCACACACACCTCGCCAGGACATTCAGCCCTGGTGAAAAGAAGCAGATGAGTCTGCTGCTACCCTAGAAATATTTGAAACTGGCCACATTTATTTCTGAAACTTCAAACACTCAAAGCTTTAGAAAAGTATTTTTTTCTGGATTATTAAGCTTTGTTGCATTTTTGTCAAGTACGAAATGCTACATTTCAAAGCAGTATATATCTCTAGAACAAAGCTTGAAGATTTTCCCATTGAATAGACTTTTCTTCCCTGGTTCCCCAGACGGTAAAGAATCTGACTGCAATGCAGGAGACCTGGGGTTCAGTCTCTGGGTAGGGAAGATCCCCTTGAGACGGGAATGGCAACCCACTCCAGTATTCTTACCTGGAGAATTCCATGCACATAGAAGCCTGGTGGGCTACAGTCCATGGGGTCAAAAAGAGTCAGACATGACTGAACGACAAACACTTTCACTTTCACTAGTAAGAATTAATAAAACGTTTCTCTGAATTTTGAATATACTTTATTGTTCTATGAAACATAGGACAGATCTTGGCAAACAACTATTCATAAGGTCATGATTTTACAAATAAGCACCTTTGAAATGAGGACAGGAAGGCAGTATATTGCTTGACATCAGAGGATAGAAAACAGAAATAAACCAATTCTAAATTATCGAGAGACTTCATTTTGTAAGATGGATCTTTCTTGTGTTATATCTTCTTCATTTTTTACAGAATGTGACTCCTGAAGTGGCAGCCTTTTCTCAAGATGTTCATCTTGAATATAAGAAACAAATTAATCAAAAAATGAGTAAACAGACAATGGAGGTGAAGTGTTAGGAATGTGGACAGTATGTGAGTAGGAAGTTGTCCTCCGGAGTCCAGTGCATCATTTCCTGCAGCTTCTGTTTCCACCTCACCTTCCTCTTGTCCATTCATCCCCCTGTTTTTCCATGGTCTATGTCCTGTGGCCTGTAAGGCTGTTTCATGCTGAGTTCCAGCTTTGCTTTTTCTAATCTACATTTCCCTTCAAGATTAGACCAGAGGTCAAAGAGAATTTCTGCTTACCCACTATCTCCTCCTCTGATTATTTCTATTACATCAATCTTCCTTGTCGTTCTTAATAATGAGTTCTAGCTTAGAATGTGTTTGATATCAGTTAATATAAGACACTGGGGAAAAATTAGAAGGACCCCAAAATTTACCTGCCACATATCCTTTGGAAAGTGTGTACCTCAGTTAAATTGTGAGAGGAAAAATGTTCGCATTTTCTTCTAAATCGCTGGACGTTAGCCACTCTTTACTCCCTCTTCAAATCACCTCCTATGTCCTTCCCAACAATCTGCACATACGGTGGAGGAAATGGAAACTCTGTCCAAGACAGTCACTCCATTGTCCTTGTAAATCTGATGGGACATAACTCAGCACAACACAAACCGTAGATTACAATTTACTTGTTAGAAATATCCCAGGGAACATTTTACACTTTAAAATATGTGCTTTCAATTTGTTAACTAGCTTGTTTGTTTCTGTTTGGTTTTCTTTTAAAAAAAAAATAAATTTATAGAATTGATTGGTAATTTGGACATTGGTAACAGAAAGATTCTTTTGACAAATGAGTCAAAAAATGTTTTATATAAAAGAGGATTTTCACTGAGCAAAAAATATTTTGAGATAAACAGTCCGATTAAGCATTGTATACAATCAGAAAAGAAAACTATGCCAACCAGTTCTGGGTACTTCATTCCCTCAAACAACCAAAGGGTAAATTGAGGCAATTATCCCAAACACTTTTTCTTAATTACAGGGACTTTAGCAGGTAAGCAGGTTCTGGGCCTAAATTTTTGCAATAATTATCTTAATTTACACTTTGTTTTGCATGTGAAGACACTGCCTGAGCATCATGGTCACTTATAATTGTGTTTTTGAACTCTGTAACTAAACACATTTGAAAACAGTAATTGGTACAAAAAGGTATTTTAATACCACTGCTAACTTTATTTTTTTTTTAATCTTACATTCTTGAGCATGCATTCCATTTATAATTTAAAACAAATGAGCATTTCAAAAATTATATTAAAATAAAATACCTTGAATGAATTTGCAGAGTTTCTCAATGTGTGGTCTCGGAGGAGACTGTGGCAGCCATCTTTGGAAAATACGAACTGTCACAGAGCCCTTCTGGTTATATGTGGTACCCGACCACTTCCTCTCTTAAAAAACCACATGCTGGATATTAGGAACCTTTTCTAGTTCAATGCATTCAATGATCTCATTCAAACATGTAGGGTTGGTTTCTCTGAACCGGATGTTCACTTAAGGTGAGCTCCCGTCCCAAGTCTGCCCCATGAGATATGTCCTCTCCATCTGTGAGGCCACCCTAGGTCTCTTTCCTTTGTTCTGTCTCACATCTCTTTAATGACACAGGAAAATAAAAGCAAGAAGAGCAGATACTTCAAACCATTGTTATTTAGACAGGTCTTCAACACCATCTAGCTCTGGGTGAGGCATTATCTTACAGTCCAAAATCATGACTCTCATTTTGCCAATGAGCAAAACTAAGGCTTGAATAAGGTATTTTATGCCCAAGGTCACATAGTCCAAGGTCACGAAGCCAAGAAAGGCAGATATGATATTTGAGTGTAGGTGTGCCTGACTCTCAGACCTTCCCATTTCCTGTTCATAAAATGGCCAATGCCATTGGAATTTCAATCAGAAAGATTCCACTCGGACCTAAACTTTTCTGCAGTCCCTCAAACCTGTAAGACTGAAGTCCAACAGATTCTATCTGGTATTTATTATTTAAACAAACAACAAAACTTGGACACAGGGACAGGCCAGAAAAAAATATAATCACTTCAAAAATTATTTTCTGCTAGACCTCACTTTGAGGTGGACTCTAGGATTTGTTGTTGGGAGAAGGGAAGGGAAACTTAGTTATGGAACTGCTTTCTGGCCAGATAGTTTACATATACTCTTTCTTTTTTTTTTTTAATTTTATTTTATTTTTAAACTTTACAAATTGTATTAGTTTTGCCAAATATCAAAATGAATCCGCCACAGGTATACATGTGTTCCTACTTCTCACACCAGACCTCGGAGGCCAGTTCCTGCTTCAAAGATAAGGATCAGACAGGTTAAGTAACTTATTCCAGGTCACATGCTAAGAAGCTACAGGCTGAATTCCAGCCCAAGTCCTCTGACACCACAACCCAGGCCTTCACTGTCTTCGGCAGAGTTTTCTTATTTAGCACCATCATTATTTGGGGAAGGATAATTCTTCATTGAATGGGGGTAGGGAGGAGAGCTATCTGCACTATAGAATATTTGACAGCTTCCACGACCCCTGCCCACCAGATGCCATCAGCACCCTTCCACCAAATTATGACAACTAAAAATAACTAAAACGGTCTCTAGACACTGCCAGATATCCCTTGGGAGTTATCTACCCTTAGTTGAGGTGCAAAAGATCCACTCTTCTAATATTTATGTACATCCAAATTGATCCATGAAGAGAAAAATAGTTAAGTGGGTTGGTCTTTGAAATAGATTATATTTCAGGGTGATTTTCTGTTATTATTGTTCTTAGAGTGAGTTATAGATTCTGAACGATAAAATCCTGAATTTTAAGAGGACCTGACCATCATCTCAGTTAAGAATTACACCAGCATATCTCCTAAAGTGAGAGAGAAAACATGTAGCTAGAAGACTTCTGATTAGTTAGG